>NC_069505.1:227613288-227920788 GCF_027579735.1 Bombina bombina | reverse complement strand
CTTTGACTGTATGTGTGGGGTTGGCACAATACATACATAGCTGTTTATTCCTCCTACAGCTCCTATCCTCAGCCATCAAGGGTCCCCTGATAACTCCTATTTCCATATGTTCCACAGTAGTTCTATAGGTGGATGGTGATTGGGTAGTTCTAGTACTAGTGTAACTCCTGTAGTGTTGTTCTGAGGCATAACATTCAGATTTCCTGTCCCTGAGTCTTTGGTCTATCTGTATAGTTAGCTTCATTAAGGCGTCTAGTGTGTTTGGTAGTTCTGTTCAGGCTAGTTCGTCTTTTATTGTTTCTGCAAGTCCCAATCTGAATTGGTTCCTGAAAACTATAGGATACAACTGTGAGTCAGTGGCACATTGTTTAAAGTCCGTTATATATTCTTCGACAGGCCATTTGCCTTGTTTTAGGCTACGCATATTGGCCATCTGGACATTTGTGTCTTGGTACAGTTCATCCATGGAAGTGAAGAAGTCATCCAGGGATCCAAGTATGGGATCATCGGTTTCATAGAATGAATCTGCCCAGACCCTTGGTTCTCTTCTCAGGAATGAAATTAGAGTTAATACCTTAACCCTTTCTGTGCAATAGGTTTTTGGTTTTAAATTAAGTTGACAGGCATTTTTAAATTGCCTATATAACTTATTATCTCCTGAGAAGGTTTCTGGAAGTGAGACCTGTGGTTCTGGTGTTGGTTCGGGGTTCATTGATTTTCAGAGCAATAGAATCTCTTATTATTTTTCGTAAAAAATTGGTTCTCTACTTGTAGGTCCCTGAGGCCTTGCCCAAGTTGATCTACCCTTTGGGATAGAGTATAAACAAACTGGGGTAATTCTGCTGGATCCATTCTTATGTTAGGGCTTAGTATTATGTAAGGATTTGTTCAGGCTGTAAATTTGGATCTCAACTGCAGATCAGTTTTGGTACTGGTATGAACCTTTAAATATTTGATTTGTATAACTATGACTCAGTTTTCTACTATAAAGAAGTAGTTTGAAAAGTCAACAGTGAATTAATAAATCTAGTCGAAATGTTAGATGGGTCTTTTGGGTATGAACATGAATAAGGGTACATAACCTGAAACGTTGTTCTATTTTTTTGCTGTACTTGTGTCATGGAATAAAGAAAAAAAGATTGGAAATACTACAGTGGTGGAGCTGTGATTTTGTTCATTGTATAGGAATTTAGGATTGGCTCAAGTATTATTAGTCTCACAGAGTAAAAGTCTGTTGTGAGAACAGTTAGGAAGAAAGGTAGCAATAAGGTAAATATACAGCCAAGGATTAGAGAATCCCAAGATTGCAAATAAGTATTCCAAGATGGAAGAGCTCAGAGATGTGGCTAGCGTTTAGCACAACTAATCACAAAATACTAAGAACCTGACTGAGGGTGCGTCTATGATTTAAATGGTGAGTGGGAAGGCCACTGAAAGAGAAGGATCCTGACATTATGTTGGATTCATGTTGGCTTCATGTTGGGTTCATGTTGGGTTTATGTTGGGTTCATGTTGTTTCATGTTGGGTTCATGTTGGGTTTATGTTGTGTTCATGTTGGGTTCATGTTGGTTTCATGTTGGGTTTATATTGGGGTTGTCATATAGTGAGTATTTTGGGTGTTATGAAGGGTTTGCATTGAGGAATCATGTAGGGGATTGCTTTTGTTGTTGGGGAGGTTTGGGTTGATGAGGTTGAATTGGTGAGGTTGCACAGGGGAGCTTGGGATTCTTATGGGCTATGGAAATATAGAGGGACCAGAGGCAATGCAGAATGAATCACAGTTAGGGTTTATTGCAGTGATGCAAGGTGAACATTGTGTTTATTGTTGTTGCCTTACACTGCCACTAGCTGTTGATATTCAGACACATACAAATAATGTTCTGTGGAACAGCAATATTATTGTGTTACAATCACTAAAATTAGGTCACTATTATAAAATCACTTATTCAAGTTTTTTTTTTTCTAATAGCAGCTCTGACATTTACCACATGGTCAGTATTTAGTTAAAACGCCAGCTTTGACAAACCACTGTCAGACCTTCTGCATTGATTCCTCGTCTTGTGTTTGACTTTATCTTATTTATCATATTTCTGATGTTAAACCTACATTATAAGCACTCAATTTTCATCTTTATCCTTGGGTTTGTTAATATTTTTATTACATTTATTACTAATGAAGTTAAAGGGACATGAAACCCAAAAATTTTATTTTGGGATTCAGATAGAGCAGCAATTTTAAACAACTTTTAAATTTATTTCTCTTATCTAATTTGCTTCATTCTTTTGGTATTACTTGTTGAAAAGCATACCTAGGTAGGCTCAGAGCTGGCTGCTATCTGTTGATTGGTGGTTACACATATAGGCTTGTTCTCATTGGCTTAACAATGTTTAAAGCTAGCTCCCAGTAGTGCGTTGCTGCTCCTTCAATAAAGGATACCACGAAAATGAAACAACATTGATAATAGAAGTAAATTGGAATGGGTTAAAAATTGTATGCTCTATCTGAATCATGAAAGAAAAAAAATGGGTTTTATGTCCCTTTAACAAGCATTTTAAATTGCACAAATATATTTGCAGCTCAAGCAATATAATTGGGCAATGGACCAGGTTTGATCAGTAAGTACTGACTGACAAATAATTATTACAATAGGAGAAGACAGAAGAGTATTGACTTTAGTTACTACTGGTGTACCTTAGTAAGGATCTCAGAAAGTCAGCACACTGCAAGTCCAGTAACAAAGTCAAATCATTGGTCTAGCATTTCTGAGAAGTTGTGCAGTGCAGTCTGCTTTTTAAGACTGGTAGACTTGACCTAAACCTATTTATTTAAACTGAGGGTAAAAGGTTATAATCATTAAACATCCTTTCGGAAATGTGGTTAAATACACAGCCTTAATATTTCATATTCATGCAGTGCTATCCATTACTAGCTGAAAAGCAGGTTAGTTTTATATTAAAACACATTTTTACATTCACACACGCAGAACATTATGTTTGATATAAAATGTATTTGTATTTTTAGGCATTTTAAGCATTTCTTGTCACTGATTTTTTAGTATTACTGTAACTATATGTTTTATGTTGGATTTACCCAGTCACAGAATGTTGTGCCCTTTCTGCATGTTTATGAACTGGATATGCATTTGTTACATTTATGTAACTACCTGGCAAATTTATCAATTCTTTTTTTTTTTTACTTTTGTTCTCCTGTATGTATCCCTTATATATGAAATATAGAATGTTTATTGTCACAATTTTATTTTTTTCTGTTAAAGGAACAGTCTGGTGAAAATTAAACTTCCATGATTCAAATAGGTCATGCAATTTTAAACATCTTTCCAATTTACTTTTATCATCAAATTTGCTTTGAGCTCTCTGTATCCTTAGATCAAAGCTAAACCTAGGTAGTCTCATATGCTAATTTGTGAACCCCTTGAAGGACTCCTCTTATCTCATTGCATTTTGGCATTTTTCCATTTTCCACAGCTAGATAGTGCTAGCCCATGTGTGCCATATAGATGGCATTGTGCTCACTCCCGTGGAGTTACTTATGAGTCAGCACTGATTGGCTAAAATGCAAGTCTGTCAAAAGAACTGACATAAGGGGGCAGTCTTCAAAGACTTAGATACAAGGTAATCACAGAGGTAAAAAGTATATTAATATAACTGTGTTGGTTATGCAAAACTGGGAAATTGGTAATACAGGGATTATCTATCTGCTTAACCAATAAACATTCTGGAGTAGACTGTCCCTTAAATCCCCCATTGCCATTTATGTACCTATCCTATATTATAAAAGACAAGAGTTTGTCTGAAGCTGTCATGCGCAGTTCAGACAAACTCTTGCCGCTGATCGCACGCGCACCCTCGCGCGCAGATGACCCCCCTTGCAGAAGCACCCTCGCACTCACTTAGCCGCACGCGCACGCGCACGCGAACCCTAGCCGCCTATCACACCCTCGCACTCACTTAGCCGCACGCGCACACGCACCCACCCGACAGCAGCGCGAAACAGTTAGAGGAACGCTGCGGGGCAGCAGGATGTAAGGTGTGAAGGCAGTATGCTGAAAGGTTGGTGCAGTGAGAGATGCACTGTTGGAGGTCAGCAGACTGAGTGGCTGGGGCAGTAAGGGGAGCACTAAGGGGGACAGTTAGAGGAACGCTGCGGGGCAGCAGGATGTAAGGTGTGAAGGCAGTAGGCTGAAAGGTTGGCGCAGTGAGAGCTGCACTGTTGGAGGTCAGCAGACTGAGTGGCTGGGGCAGTAAGGGGAGCACTAGGGGCAACAGGCAGAGAGGATGGGGTAGAAAGTGGTACACAGACAGTAGGTAAAGAGGTTGGGGCAAAAAGGGGGGCAGCATTATAAGAGGCTGGGAGTCAGTACTGCATGCCCAGAGGTGAGAGAGAGAGAGAGAGAGAGAGAGAGAGAGGGAGAGAGAGAGGGAGAGAGAGAGGGAGAGAGGGAGAGAGAGAGGGAGAGAGAGAGGGAGAGGAGAGAGAGGGAGAGAGAGAGGGAGAGAGAGAGAGAGAGAGAGAGAGAGAGGGAGAGAGAGAGGGAGAGAGAGAGAGGGAGAGAGAGAGGGAGGGAGAGAGAGAGAGAGGGAGAGAGAGAGGGAGAGAGAGAGGGAGAGAGAGAGGGAGAGAGAGAGAGAGGGAGAGAGAGAGGGAGAGAGAGAGGGAGGGAGAGAGAGAGAGAGAGAGAGAGAGAGAGAGGGAGAGAGAGAGGGAGAGGAGAGAGAGGGAGAGAGAGAGGGAGAGAGGGAGAGAGAGAGGGAGAGAGGGAGGGAGAGAGAGAGAGAGAGAGAGAGAGAGGGAGAGAGAGAGGGAGAGGAGAGAGAGGGAGAGAGAGAGGGAGAGAGAGAGGGAGAGAGAGAGGGAGAGAGAGAGAGAGGGAGAGAGAGGGAGAGAGAGAGGGAGGGAGAGAGAGAGAGAGGGAGAGAGAGAGGGAGAGAGAGAGGGAGAGAGAGAGGGAGAGAGATAGAGAGAGGGGGAGAGGGAGAGAGAGAGGGAGAGAGGGAGAGAGAGGGGGAGAGAGAGGGGGAGAGAGAGAGAGAGAGAGAGAGAGGGGGAGAGAGGGGGAGGGAGAGGGGGAGAGAGGGGGAGAGAGAGAGGGGGACAGAGAGGGGGACAGAGAGGGGGAGAGAGAGGGGGAGAGAGACAGACAGAGAGAGAGAGACAGAGAGAGAGAGAGAGAGAGAGAGAGAGAGAGAGAGAGAATTTAAATTAAATATAACACAACACGGCCCGTGTGAACGGGCTTTAGGACTAGTTAATTTATATTTGTCATCCTTAACCCCTTACAACTTCACACTCCTGTACTGAACTGTTTTTAAGTTGCTACTCACTGTTAAGACTCACATGAGGTCATTTTCATTGAGAACCCCAAACATATTATATATTGGGGGGTTTTCAGCAGACCCAGCAGATTGAAACTGTACCTTTATTTTATGTATACATAATGACATGTGAGAAATATACAACAAAAAGTATGAACAAAAAAATATTTGTATGAATTGTTTTATAAACATGGTTTTAAAGAATAGAGTTTTTTATTCTATAGTCAAATGAAGAAGGTTTTATCTTCATATAAATAGCAGCCTTTGGGTCTATTTATGCAACTTTAATCTACACCTAGTGGCTGTCACAAGCTTCTACTCAAATAAGTGCACATTTATTTACAGCATTTGATCAATATTACCATTACTATAAAGACCTTTATACAAACTTTTCTTAAAGAGGAACTTCTGGGCTTTAAACAAGGGATCTTGGGGTCTCTAGACCTTTTTGTTGGCCTATTATAGTAGCCTGCTAAAAGGTGATTTAAAAAAAAAAAACATTTTTAAACTTGGCGTAAACCTTATTCCCCAAAAACATCATTTGAATAAGCAGGACATTGGGGGTTTCTAGGACTTAAGGGGGCTGGCAGTGAGGGGTTTTTATACTTACCTCCTCATCCCACTCCCTTCTTCTGCCTGTAGAAGCCTGGCACTTCCTGGTGCCGACACCATAGCCCCACCAATGCCAAACTACTCAGGCACCTCATAACCAGCCTTAAGTGCAGAGGTGCAAGATCAGCTCCAAAATCGCTGTCCCCAGGATGTGTTCATCATTTGCACTTAAAGGACCAGTAAATACTAAATAATTGGAGGCGGAGCCTAACCAAGCTCAGAGATGGACGCCTGATCTTTGAGCTCCTCGCTGCAATAGCTAAAAATCAGTGTTAAAATCATTCTAGGGGTCTCAACCCCTGACTGAAAGACGGATGGACAGAGGCTGAATATAGGGGCAGTCGCAGAAGACATAAGCCGCAGCTTCTACTTAGATGCAAGCCTTAAACAGATAGCGGAACAGAAGCGCGCCAAGTGGACTCCGGCTTGTTACTCAGAACTACGCATCTCCGTTGGAAAGTAAAACAGCCTTCAGGATAGCAGCAACGATCGTCTAATAGCAGGCAACATTGCAAGCATCGGGGACACAGAGAATGGCTATGGCTGGGATCAACTCCATCTGACAGACAGTCTACATCAGCAGAGAAAAATGGTAGGCCGCAACACTACACATGTAATACGGGGAGACTCCTTACACACAAAAAAAAAAAAGGCGATGAAGGTATGAGGACCTACAATAGAGAGTCCGGCCCTAAAAATATGTAAAAAAATAATGGCTAGAAGATCTTGACGCATCTTATATACATACTCAAAGAACATAGGTTCTATCATAAACATGCAGCAGTAACTTTATAAATCACCTGTCCCCTCGTTGACAAAATGAAAGCTTTATAAGAAGCAGTAAGTCAGGGGGATTTAGGAGGACACCTCTATACAGTAAAGACAAATTACCCTGATCTGTAAATACAAAGGATCTTTTACCCTTATTAGTTAGGGGACAGAATGAAAAGGACCATATAAATTATACAACTATATATACAGTATATATATATCAAAGGGGCTTATATATAGCTAAATACCTCTAGAAAGCAGAGGAATACTATCCATTCCTACAAAGGGGGAAACAGACAAGATCATCAGACCCTTTACCTCCATTGAAGAAGGGATCAGATTCTAAAAACAACAGGGAGAGCAGAACAACATCAACATATATCCAATTCATTAACTCCTAAACAAAAAGACATAGATATATATACCTGTGATAATGTCTGCCAGAAAACCTCCTAAAAGTGACAAATCTAATAAAAATCCAACAGTGAGAACTTTCTTTAGACCCCTAAAAACACCAAAACCTCTGAATTGTTAGAAATGGATGCAGAGGGGGGGGGGGGGGTGTCTGAAACAGAACAAATGCTGCCAACACAGGAGGAAGACATAGCCTCTAATTTTGAGAGGCTATGGGAAAAAATGGATTCAATGCACACAGCCGTTACCGCAAGCCTCACTGAGATTCGATCAGATATAGCCGACTTGGGAGGTAGACTGGAAATACAAGAAGAACACAAAGAAGCTATAACGGATGAACTATCTACAATAACTAATACTGAACTCAAGCCATATCTACAACAACTCTTCAAACATGTCACAAGAAATAAATAAGACACAGATTATGAAATGGAAAGGGCCCATAGAGCCTTAAAGGCAAAACCTAAAGGGAATTTCCCTCCTAGAGACATTATAATCAAATTCTCTTATTTCCAAGACAAAGAAAGAATTCTCCAGGCCTCAAGAAATAATCCCACCTTCAAATTTCAAGGAACAATAATTACATTTTTTCAAGATCTCAGTCTTGCTACATCTCAGAAGATCTCAGAATGCTACAAAGGAGAAGTCTTCTTAGACCCCTGACTACAATCTTGAGAAAGCACCAAATAAAATATAGGTGGGGGTTCCCCTTTGCCCTCCACATACTGAAAGATAATAAAACTATTACTTTGAGAGAAATAGAAGAAATACCTACAACATGCAAGATTTTGGGTCTGGACCCACCACTCATCCCTACCAAAGAACCACCCTCACAGAAACTCAACACCTCGAACCCATCCAGATGGGTGAAAGTGGACAGGAAATAATTTAGGAAATGAGAGGAGAGAGAGGAGACTGATATATTCTTACGACACCAGCGGGTACTGTGTCTTTAAGTGCTATTGATCTATCGCTCAGTATATATTATCAGCTTTGTTCTGATGCTCGACACAGTAACAACATTAACGGCGTCACCACTCCTAGTAATAAGAGATTACCACTAAGTCTTCTAAACTCAAGCCAAAGTTATGTTACAATAATTGTTTCAACTAGTTCAACATTAGCATCTATTATTTTTTAACAACAACTGGAGGGCAGTTAAAATACAAAGAATCCCCTGACGTGGTCACGTTTCACATAAGCTTCCTCAGAGGGGTCCTCTAATGTATGTTCATTCACCCCTTCAAAGGGGACCTTTGTTATGGCTAGATTACGAGTTTTGCGTTATGAGTGAAAAAGCAGCGTTATGGGTTATAACGCTGCTTTTTCACTACCGCTGCTATTACGAGTCTTGTCAAAAAAGCTGTACCGCACACTTTTTTGGCCGTAACACAAATTAACTTACGCAATTTGCGTAAAAAAGTATTTTTTCAATGGAAATTCCATAGCGCCGATATTATAAGCTTTTTCTGGGAGGCCAAAAAGTGAGCGGTACAGCCTATCCCACAAGATTCGTAACGCAATCTAAAGTCAGTAGTTATGAGTTTTACGCTACAAAGCTGTAACATAAAACTCATAACTAAAGTGTTAAAAAGTACACTAACACCCATAAACTACCTATTAACCCCTAAACCAAGGCCCTCCCGCATCGCAAACACTAAAATAAAATGATTAACCCCTAATCTGCCACTCCCGACATCGCCGCCACTAGAATAAACATATTAACCCCTAAACCGCCGCACTCCCACATCGCAAACACTAGTTAAATATTATTAACCCGTAATCTGCCGCCCCTAACATCACCGCCACCTACCTACATTTATTAACCCCTAATCTGCCACCCTCAACGTCGCCGCCACTATACTAAATTTATTAAACCCTAAACCTAAGTCTAACCCTAACACCCCCTAACTTAAATATAATTAAAATAAATCTAAATACAACCTACTATCATTACCTAAATTATTCCTATTTAAAAATAAATACTTACTTGTAAAATAAACCCTAAGCTAGCTACAATATAACTAATAGTTACATTGTAGCTATCTTAGGTTTTATTTTTATTTCACAGGCAAGTTTGTATTTATTTTAACTAGGTAGACTAGTTAGTAAATAGTTATTAACTATTTACTAGCTACCTAGTTAAAATAAATACAAATGTACCTGTAAAATAAAACCTAACCTGTCTTACACTAACACCTAACTTTACACTACAATTAAATAAATTACATAAAATAAATACAACGACGTTGGGGGCGGCAGATTAGGGGTTAATAAATGTAGGTAAGGGGCGGAAGATTAGGGGTTAATAATATTTAACTAGTGTTTGCGATGCGGGAGTACGGCGGTTTAGGGGTTAATATGTTTATTATAGTGGCGGCGACGTTGGGGCGGCAGATTAGGGGTTAATACGTTTATAAGTGTAGGTAGGCTACGGCAACATTGGGGACGGGAGATTAGGGGTTAATAAATATAATGTAGGTGTCAGCGATGTTGGGCGCAGCAGGTTAGGGGTTAATAAGTATAATGTAGGTGTCGGCGATGTCAGGGGTGGCAGATTAGGGGTTAATAAGTGTAAGATTAGGGGTGTTTAGACTCGGGGTTCATGTTAGGGTGTAAGGTGTAAACATAAATTTAGTTTCCACATAGGAATCAATGGGGCTGCGTTTCGGAGCTTTATGCTGCTTTTTTGCAGGGGTTAGACTTTTTTTCAGCCGGCTCTCCCCATTGATGTCTATGGGGAAATCATGCACGAGCACGTAAAACCAGCTCACTGCAGCTTTCAGCAGCGCTGGTATTGGAGTGCGGTATGGAGCTCAATTTTGCTCTACGCTCACTTCTTGCCTGCTAACGCCGGGTTTTTGTAAACCTGTAATACCAGCGCTGTAGGGAAGTCAGCGGTTACAATAACGTGCAAGTTAGCACCGCACCCCTTTTACAGCAAAACTCGTAATCTAGCCGTTATTTATCTATTTTATGTTTGTTATTTATTGTTTAGTTTTTATATTGTAGTTTAGCTAGAGATACCGAGATTGTTCCCAAATTCTGTGGATTCCAATATGTTCATCCTTTAACAGGGGAATTCCAAGTCCTCTACAGGTTAGTAACACATACAAACTTCATATACAAATTTATATTAACACAGCACTCTCCTAAATTAACCTCCCAAATACACCTTTGAACATTACAATGACGAAAAGGTCGGATACGCCAAAAAAACCTAGCTCCAAAGTACATAGACATAATAGATTGGTTAACAATATACAAGAACACTTAGCTCCCCAAAAACTTATAGACACTTGGTTTACCCTTTATGGGACCACTACGGACACTGCCTACTATTCAGCGGCTCACAAAAGCTATACCAGAATAGATTATATCTATATCAGCAGGATATTACAACTGCTAGTCAGGTCCTCAGCAATCCATACTTGTGTTTGGTCAGATCATTCCATTCTCTATTTACATCTAGATGGAGTAGTGTATAATCAAAGGACTTATGACCCCACTCATTTAAAAGACCCACTAAGAATGAACAAATTCACAACATTACTATCTGAGTTCTGGACTATTAACAAAGGGTCTACCAATTATCCAATAATCCCATGGGCCGCACAGAAAGCACACATAAGAGGGCTACTAATATAGAGTAGATCATTTCAAATTAAACAGCACAAAACCTATATAGCACAACTTCATCTGAAAATAGAGAAGATGGAAATACAACATAAACTTACTCAGAGGCCAAGTATCCTTACATCATTGGAAACCAAACGACACACTCACTGGCAGCCCTGTTGAACGCACAATCCATGGTAGCAATTCAAAAGCTGAAAACACAATATTATATCTTTGCAAACAAGCCGGACAAATTCCTAGCACATAAATTGAGGGATAGATGTAAAGCTCTATATATTCCCTCTATTTTGCTACCAAATGGCTCTCTGACCACTCACCCACAGCAGATTGTAGACGCGTTTGCAGACTTTTACGGGAAACTATACAATGGTAAAAAGGGTAACACCCTCTCCAAACCTAAGCCCAAAAAACAAGATTTTCTTTGAAGAGGCAAATTTAAATTCCATCTCCAAAGAGGATAGTGACATCCTTAATGCCCCAATCACAAAGATGGAAGTCTTAACAGTTATAAAAGACCTTAAGAAGGGGAAAGCGGCAGGACCGGATGACTTTGCTTGTGAATATTATAAGACTTTTAAGGATATATTAGTTCCCCATCTTACAGATTTATGTTACCACATTCTAGAGAGTCATACGATTCCTCCTGAACTGTTACAGGCCAAAATAGTGGTAATCCAAAAACCTGGGAAAAATCCTAAATTATGCTCCAATTACCATTCCATCTCACTCATAAATCAAGACCTAAAAATACTAACCAAAATCCTAGCCAATAGATTAAAACATATTCTTCCAACATTAATACACCCGGCTCAGGTGGGTTTTGTCAAGGACAGAGAAGCACTGGATAATATTAGTTGGGTGATCAACATCATAGATTATTTGGGTGAATGTCGGATGCCTTCTCTGATTCTATCCTCGGATGCGGAGAAGGCATTCGATAGAATAGATTGGGACTATATGAAGGCGGTTCTGGCTCACATGGAGTTCAAGGGCTCTTTTCTTTAGGCAATACAAATGATTTACTCAACACCGTCGGCTCAAGTTTCGATCTCTGGATATAAATCTAAAAATGTCCCAATACTAAATGGTACAAGGCAGGGTTGCCCTTTGTTCCCCCACATTTTTGCTCTGTGCATCGAACCTTTAGCGGCTAAAATTAGAATTACTCCAGACATCATGGGCGCAAGGATAGGGGATCAGGACTACAAACTGAAACTTTTCGCTAACAACATTTTGCTGACTCTGACAAGGCCCCTTATTTCTAGACATGTGCGATTCGTTTTGGATTGATTCAGAAATTCAGAAAATTCGGCAAATTCGGAGATTCGTATCGATTTGAATTTCCGAATTAAAATACTGCTGAATTTACCGAATAAATCCGAATTAGTTCGGATTTATTTGGTAAATTCGGATGGCCATGGATTACACTAGTATTGTACAGTATATTAGGTTATATCACTCTGCTATGGGTTACACCTTATATACAGTACATAATACTAGTCTAATACACAGCATATCCCACCTAACACATACCGAAATTCCGAATTTCCGAACCGAATCGAACCAAATCCAGACGAATTTTTTCTAATCCGAAACGAATCCGAAACTAATTCATTCAAATTTTTCCAAATTCGAATAGATCCGAAATGAAATTCGAAAATATCCGAATCGAACCGAACCGAATTTTTCGATCATGCACATATCTACTTATTTCACTACCCAAACTTTATAATCTATTAGACCAATTCTCTAAAGTCTCAGGATATAAGATTGACAAATGTGAAGCTTTACCAATAGCCTTACCACAACACACTAAGAAGATAATAGAGACTAACTTTGACCTAAATCTATTAAATATCTGGGGATCCATCTCACTACACAGTTTTATTAACTCTATAAACATAATTACTTACCAATATTTAAAGAAATTAGAAGGGAAATAAATAAGTGGAAGACGTTTACATTTTCTTGGCTTGGAAGATTATCAGCAGTAAAAATTACTATTCTACCCCACCTGCTATACCTATTTAGGGCTCTTCTGATTAAAATTCCAAAACCTGACTTAGCGTCTCTACAGAAAGAATTAGTGGCATTCATCAGAGGAAAAAAAATGGTGAGAATCCCACTAGGAGGGGTGGGTGCTCCAAATTTATTAGATTACTACAAAGCATCGAGATCAGCACAAACGATTTTATTAGGAGGACAATTCAGGGAAGTCCTTTGGACCCATCTGGAGGCCAATCTATACGGGTCCTCTCGCCCGGATAAGATTTTATGGGATAAATCACTCAGAGCAAGTATTGTCGGAAAGTATAAACCCCCCACTTTAGATTCCACGGTTCATATATGGTCTACAATTACTAAATGAAAGAGTCTACTTCCAACACACTAATTGTTGACACCTCTTAGAAACCTCATACCTAAAGAAACCCAAAAAATAGTTGATAAATGGGCAAACAAGGGGTTATATAGGGTAGCGGATGTAGCGGACATCGGGAAACCCATGACTCTTAACCAATTACAGAACATCCTAAACCCACTGAAACTACAGTGGTATCAATATCTTCAAGTCACATCAGCTATCCAACAACATTTTCGATCACCACATCACTCAGAGTCCACAATTATAGAGATTCTATTGAAAACTCCACATAGACCCAAACAAACTATCTCCAGACTATACACAGCGATCCAATCAATATTAAATGACACAAAATCATCAATGATTCTGAAATGGGAAAAAGACTTAGACATTACAAAGGAGAAGAAAGTATGGGATGCCATTTTTAACTCAGCATGTAAGGCACTCTTGAGTGCTGACCGAAGAGAAAACACAATTAAAACCATGTGTAGATGTGACTTAACACCCTTAAAAACTTCACATATGTCCCCCCACTACCAACAGATTTTGTTATAGAAGATGCAGAGCTACAGGCCCATATTTATCAAGGTCTGTCGGACCTGATCCAACAGTGCAGATCAGGTCCGACAGACCTCACTGAATACGGCGAGCAATACGCTCGCCGTATTCAGCATTGCACCAGCAGCTCACAAGAGCTGCTGGTGCAACGCCGTCCCCTGCAGACTCGCGGCCAATAGGCCGCCAGCAGGAGGGTGTCAATCAACCCGATCGTACTCGATCGGGTTGATTTCCGGCGATGTCTGTCAGCCTGCTCAGAGCAGGCGGACAAGTTATGGAGCAGCGGTCTTTGTGACCGCTGCTTTATAACTGCTATTTCTGGCGAGCCTTTCGGAGCTTGATAGATAGGCCCCATAGGCTCATATTGTCATATGTGGTGGGATTGTGATCAAGTTAAACCAATTTGGGAAAAAGTGTCTGCTCTACTTAGCGACATACTAGATGAACATATACAGCTATCTATGTCCCAAACTCTTTTACACAAGCCAATTCGAAAATATAATAAATATATTAATGCTTTTATAAGAATAGTATGTACGGTCACTAGAACAGCATAGCAAAGTATTGGAAAACAAATGCGCCTGCTTGGGCAGAGATTAGAAATAAAATACCTTTAACATACAAAATGTATGAATTAGCAGCAGGGGTCCTAGATACAAAAGAACTGTTCGACAAGGTTTAGTACTATTGGATTTTAAAGGGTACACCAGATACTTAAGACAAAAGTTCATTTCACCAACCCAACAGGGACATTATGAACATCTCGGTATCTCATTTTAATTTGTTTATTTATTTTCTATTATATATATTTCTTTTTCTATTCTTTTTTTCTCCATTCTTTTAGATTTATCATATCCTTCTATATTACAGTATATTTAGTTAATTAAGTTTTTTCATGTTTAATTTACAACTTGGATATAACAATAAGTACAAGAAGAATATTCAAGTGACAAATACAAGTATCTCCTAATCCTGCACATTGGACACAGGGAATCTCTTCCAGAAATGGAAAAATATCACTTGGACATTTAGTTTGGGGAAAAAGCAACCTCACTTGATGATCCCTTATCACGTTATTGGACTTTGTTAAATAAGATATATAAAAAGGAAGGGAGATGTTAAGTTTTTACATATTACTTATTGTTTATAAGTTTTTGTTTGAAGAAAATGTCTCAATAAAAAGATTTAAACATAAATACTAAATAATTTAATCAATATTGTTAGCTGCCGAATACAGAAGAAGAAGGAACCTCGCTGCATTTGCAGACACCTTCTTCCGCATTCAGCAACTAACGAAACTGACAAATGCCCATGTCTAATAATCAACAAGTGCATAATAAAAATACAATGCAAAATAACTTATTCTGAATTTTAAATGAACAGCAGATTTTGTATCATGTGACAGCCATCAGCCAATCACACACTAATATACATATAGGCCCCTATTTATCAATGGTCTTGCGGACCTGATCCGACACTGCAGATCAGGTACGCAAGACCTCGCTAAATGCGGAGAGCTTGTGAGCTGCTGGTGCAACGCCGCCCCCTGCTGACTTGCGGCCGCCAGCAGGGAGGTGTCAATCAACCCGATCGTATTCGATCGGGTTGATTTCCGGCGATTCCTGTCCGCCTGCTCAGAGCAGGCGGACAGGGTTATGGAGCAGCGGTCTTTAGATAACTTGTGTGTCTGAAGACTCGCCAGAAACACGGCCCTTCAAGCTCCGTATGGAGCTTGAAAAATATGGGCCATAGACTGTGAACTCTAGCACATGTTCAGTAGCAGCTGATGCCTCAGAAAGTGTGCATATAAAAATACTGCTCAATTTGATAATGGAAGTAAATTGGAGAGTATGTTTGTTTTTAAATTACATGCTCTATCTAAATCGACTTTCATGTCCATTTTAAATGGACTGCGAGATTGTTACTTTATCAGTTTATTTATATACTTCCCTAATTGGCTTCGGCAGAGGAGATAACATAACAAACACTTAAAGGGACACTAAAACCAATTTTAGTGTCCACCAATCAGCAAGCGCTACCCAGGGTCCTGAACCAAAAATGGGCCAGCTATTAATAAGCTTACATTCCTGCTTTTTTAAATACAGATACCAAGAGAATGAAGAAACAATTATAATAGGAGACAATTAGAAAGTTGATTAAAATTGCTGCTCTATCTGAATCATGAAAGAAAAAAATTGGGAAATTGGGGTCAGTGTCCCTTTAACTTTAACCTTAATGTGCACCAAAGCTTGATAAATGGAGCCCATGATATTCACAACATTTATCACATCACAATAAAGTACATTTGTAGCTATTAACCATAAACTCACAGAGTAATCTATCAGCTGCTCAACTCTCAATCACTCTGCTGTTCAGCTCTCTCTCTGATGTTCAACTGCTCTCTAATATTCATACGCTCTCTCTCTCTGCAGATCAACTCTCTCTCTGATGTGCAACTGCTCTCTAATATTCATACGCTCTATCTCTCTGCAGATCAACTCTCTCTCTGATGTGCAACTGCTCTCTAATATTCATACGCTCTCTCTCCCTACAGATCAACTCTTTCTCAGATGTGCAACTGCTCTCTAATATTCATACGCTCTCTCTCTCTGCAGATCAACTCTCTCTCTGATGTGCAACTGCTCTCTAATATTCATACGCTCTCTCTCTCTACAGATCAACTCTCTCTCTCTGATATTCAACTGCTCTCTAATATTCATACTCTCTCTCTGCAGATCAACTCTCTCTCTCTGATATTCAACTGCTCTCTAATATTCATACTCTCTCTCTGCAGATCAACTCTCTCTGATGTTCAACTGCTCTCTAATATTCATACGCTCTCTCTCTGCAGATCAACTCTCTCTCTCTGATGTACAACTGCTCTCTAATATTCATACGCTCTCTCTCTCTGCAGATCAACTCTCTCTCTGATGTGCAACTGCTCTCTAATATTCATACGCTCTCTCTGTACAGATCAACTCTCTCTCAGATGTGCAACTGCTCTCTAATATTCATACGCTCTCTCTCTGCAGATCAACTCTCTCTCTCTGATATTCAACTGCTCTCTAATATTCATACTCTTTCTCTCTGCAGATCAACTCTCTCTCTGATGTGCAACTGCTCTCTAATATTCATACGCTCTCTCTCTGCAGATCAACTCTCTCTCTCTCTGATGTACAACTGCTCTCTAATATTCATACACTCTCTCTCTCTGCAGATCAACTCTCTCTCTGATGTTCAACTGCTCTCTAATATTCATATGCTCTCTCTCTCTGCAGATCAACTCTCTCTCTGATGTGCAACTGCTCTCTAATATTCATACGCTCTATCTCTCTGCAGATCAACTCTCTCTCTGATGTGCAACTGCTCTCTAATATTCATACGCTCTCTCAACTGCTCTCTCAACTGCTCTCTAATATTCATACTCTCTCTCTGCAGATCAACTCTCTCTCTCTGATATTCAACTGCTCTCTAATATTCATACTCTCTCTCTGCAGATCAACTCTCTCTGATGTTCAACTGCTCTCTAATATTCATACGCTCTCTCTCTGCAGATCAACTCTCTCTCTCTGATGTACAACTGCTCTCTAATATTCATACGCTCTCTCTCTCTGCAGATCAACTCTCTCTCTGATGTGCAACTGCTCTCTAATATTTATACGCTCTCTCTCTACAGATCAACTCTCTCTCAGATGTGCAACTGCTCTCTAATATTCATACGCTCTCTCTCTGCAGATCAACTCTCTCTCTCTGATATTCAACTGCTCTCTAATATTCATACTCTCTCTCTCTGCAGATCAACTCTCTCTCTGATGTGCAACTGCTCTCTAATATTCATACGCTCTCTCTCTGCAGATCAACTCTCTCTCTCTGATGTACAACTGCTCTCTAATATTCATACACTCTCTCTCTCTGCAGATCAACTCTCTCTCTGATGTGCAACTGCTCTCTAATATTCATACGCTCTCTCTCTACAGATTAACTCTCTCTCAGATGTGAAACTGCTCTCTAATATTCATACGCTCTCTCTCTGCAGATCAACTCTCTCTCTCTGATATTCAACTGCTCTCTAATATTCATACTCTCTCTCTCTGCAGATCAACTCTCTCTCTGATGTGCAACTGCTCTCTAATATTCATACGCTCTCTCTCTACAGATCAACTCTCTCTCTGATGTGCAACTGCTCTCTAATATTCATACGCTCTCTCTCTGCAGATCAACTCTCTCTCTCTGATGTACAACTGCTCTCTAATATTCATACACTCTCTCTCTCTGAAGATCAACTCTCTCTCTGATGTGCAACTGCTCTCTAATATTCATACGCTCTCTCTCTACAGATTAACTCTCTCTCAGATGTGAAACTGCTCTCTAATATTCATACGCTCTCTCTCTGCAGATCAACTCTCTCTCTCTGATATTCAACTGCTCTCTAATATTCATACTCTCTCTCTGCAGATCAACTCTCTCTCTGATGTGCAACTGCTCTCTAATATTCATACGCTCTCTCTCTACAGATCAACTCTCTCTCAGATGTGCAACTGCTCTCTTATATTCATACGCTCTCTCTCTCTACAGATCAACTCTCTCTCTCTGATATTCAACTGCTCTCTAATATTCATACTCTCTCTCTGCAGATCAACTCTCTCTCTGATGTGCAACTGCTCTCTAATATTCATACGCTCTCTCTCTACAGATCAACTCTCTCTCTCTGATATTCAACTGCTCTCTAATATTCATACGCTCTCTCTCTCTACAGATCAACTCTCTCTCTCTGATATTCAACTGCTCTCTAATATTCATACTCTCTCTCTGCAGATCAACTCTCTCTCTAATGTTCAACTGCTCTCTAATATTCATATGCTCTCTCTCTGCAGATCAACTCTCTCTTTGCTCACAAGCCGCCTGCCCACACTCACAATCGGACAACTCTAAAAAGACACACAGGGGCATATCTATCAAGCTCCGGATAGAGCTTGAGGCCCCGTGTTTCTGGCGAGCCTGCTCCATAACCTGTCCGCCTGCTCTGAGCAGGCGGACAGACATCGCCGCAATTCAACCCGATCGAGTACGATCGGGTTGATTGACACCCCCCTGCTGGCGGCCCATTGGCCGCGAGTCTGCAGGGGGCGGTGTTGCACCAGCAGCTCTTGTGAGCTGCTGGTGTAATGCTGAATACGGAGAGCGTATTGCTCTCCATATTCAGCGAGGTCTGGCGGACCTGATCCGCACTGTCGGATCAGGTCCGCCAGACTTTGATAAATAGAGGCCACAGACTTCTTCCGCCTCCTTTTAAACATATCCACCACCACAGAATGCAGGGAACTATAGTTCCCCAGCTGTAAAGTTGCTATCAGCCGCAGATAGTGCATGCTATAGTACTGTGATGGACAAATAATACCAGAGTGAGTATTGTGCATATAATATATGAAACAAATGAAACAGTCATGATAAAAAATATAATGTTTTGTCACTGATCACTTCAAAAAGTTCCGTAGACAAAGGGACAGTATGTTAAAAAAAACAATGGGATAATCCAGTTAAAAAATGTGATGTCTGGTAACACTATTATTTAACACATTAAAATCTTGTCAAGCTCACAGCCATTGTACTGAATGACAACATACTACCTGCAATTAATTCTGGAAGAAAATATTGCTTGTCATAAGCAGTAACATTGATAATACTAAACCCAATTTGTTTCTTTCATGATTCAGATAGAGCAGCAATTTTAAGCAACTTTCTAATTTACTCCCATTATCATGTTTTCCTTGTTCTCTTGCTTTCTTTATTTGAAAAAGCAGGAATCTAAGCTTAGGTCAATTTTTGGTTCAGAACCCTGGGTATCGCTTGTTGATTGGTGGATAAATGCAGCCACCAATCAGCAAGCGCTATCCAGGATTCTGATCCAAAAATGGGCCAGCTCCTAAGCTTAGATCCCTGTTTTTTCAAATAAAGATAGCAAGAGAACAAAGTAAAATTGATAATAGGAGTGAATTAGAAAGTTGCTTCAAATTGCTGCTCTATCCGAATCATGAAAGACAAAAATGTGGGTTTAGTATCCCTTTAAGAGGATACATATATGGGTTATGGGTAAATTGGAGTAAATGGGAGCAGGGTTTGAACCAAATGCTAGTGCATGCGAAAGTGTCAATCACATTGTGAAACTATTTTATGGCAAGACAGGAGGCTTCATATTTTGCATAATTCTTTACTGACTTCCAAAACAGCAGCAAAGAAAACAAGTAACATAGGAACAAAAAACAACCAATCAGCAAAGAGCAGATAATATAACCGACCAGAAACAGGAAATAACTTCATCTTTTCTTTGCTGCCTTCCAGACAGCAGGTAATGTTCCCTTTACAGTACTAATCTTGTGCTAATTTTGTATGGTTTATTACCTTGCTCTAGATACTATTGTCTTTTATTTTAGCAAATAAGTGTTTTATTTCTATTTACAATTTTTTTATTTATTTATTTATTTAAAATCCTTTTCTGATGAATGCTTATGTGATAATATTTAGTTGGGAGCATAGTTGCGTGCAGCGGAAATCTGTCCTTTGGAACCGCCGCTGCATGTGATGCCCTCCGCTAACCGGAGTTCCCCTCTTCCTCTGGAGAGCAAATCTCCTACCTGGAGTCACTAGAAGGAGATTTTGGAGCCGGATTCCCATTCTCAGCTCTCGACCGGTCCCGGCCATCTCCTTCTAGGAATGCCGGTTCCGTCCACTTGTGGTCTCCTTACCGGAGTCGAGAGAAGGAGGTTTTAGAGCCAGTTTCTTATTCATGGCTCACAACCAGTCCCCGACTCCGGTTGCGCCCCATCTGTCGCATTGCGGCTGGAAACACACAAGGCCGCAAATGTGCAAACCGCTAAAAATAGGCTTTTTAACATAATAAACCAAACAAAGATTTTAAAATTAACCTGTTAACAGACGAGCATTAGGCTGTGGCATTTAGCGGCAGGATGCGCGTGCTGCTGTTATAGGCATCAAATCACATAGTGTCATGTTAAAGGTGAAATAACTTTGTAAAATATACAGATTAATTCAACTATATATGAAACTATTTTAAATATAAGTTTTGTACTGTAATGTCACCAATCTTTATATTACAGTTCTGAAGTCAGGATTTGACTCAGACCAGTTGCTATTTGAAAATCATCACTAATCCAGTTATCTGTGTCTCAAAAGTACAAAGAGAACATTTGTTACATGATCATCTGTAAGATACAAACTTCAAAAGATTCTTTACTTAATTGTTTAAAAAGATTAGCTCTCTCCCAATAGATATACATCTTAGCTGATCATAGACCCCCTGTGATGACATGGACGACCAGTCTGCTGGCTGTCAGATTCCCCAGGAAATGTGGTGGATCACACAGGCCTATAATAAATAAATGATAAATCACTAAGGGGCCTATTTATCAAGCTCTGAACGGAGCTTGATGCCTCCTGTTTCTGGCGAGCCTTCAGGCTCGCCAGAAACACAAGTTATGAAGCAGCGGTCTAAAGACTGCTGCTCCATAACCTGTCTGCCTGCTCTGAGGCGGCAGACAGACATCGCCGGAAATCAACCCAGATCGAATATGATTGGGTTGATTAACACACCCTGCTAGCGGCCAATTGGTTGCGAATCTCCAGGGGGCGGTATTGCACCAGCAGTTCACAAGAACTGCTGGTGCAATGATAAATGCCGACAGCGTATGCTGTCGGCATTTATCGATGTGCGGTTTACATGATCCGTAATATCGGACCATGTCCGCTCGCACATTTGTAAATAGACCCCTTAATCTCTTTTAACATTCCCAATATACATATCCCTGTCTAGAAGGGACACTGACAGGCATGTGGCAATATTGTGACCCTAAAGTTCATATGAAATAAATTGTCCATATAATTTGCAGACATATTTAATATAGCAAGACTTATGAATGTGCCAATATGTGTAAGTCTAGGAGATATGTCAAATGCCTAGCACAACTATGATGTGAATTATATAAACAAGTGGATTGTAGATGTTTAAAATATTTTACAAATTATATTTAGAAAATATACAGTATATATAAAGGTTCTAAATATGACTGACACATACCCATGTAATTTGTGCTATACTTTTATCATACATATGTTTTTATGCACTCATTATTGAAGTAATGTCCTCAGATATGGAATATATTCATATCAAATTAAAACAAATAATAATAATAATAATAAAAAAAATAATAAATAAATATATATATATATATATATATATATATATACATACATATATATATATATATATATATATATATATATATATATATATGAATTAATTACTACAGAATTCTACTACAGACACGTTTATGACATCGGAATAACTAGGAAGTGTAACAATATTTACCAGAATATTAAATGATATGATTCTATTAAAATCAAATAATTAATATAGTCTAACTACAAAGTCCCCAAATAGAAATATGACGTTTAAATTCATCCCTTAAAATATACTATACAAATAGGGAATTAAATTATACTATTTTAAATCTCCTAAACGAATAATTAATATATTTACTAAATTATAATTTACTGAAAAGATTAAATTATATTACTAATTCTCCTAATATAATATAGCTCTCCAAATACATCTCTTAACATACTATAAGTAGGAAATTGCATAAAAACATACATTGAATATATATATATATTATATATTAGCAGGTATGTAGTTACACACATGTCCAATATTAAATATATCTAGTCAGTTAAATTAAATAGGCCATGTGACAATGACCAAAAGTCTTATTGAAACATAAAATCTTAAGTATATTTTAAATTAACACTATATAAAAATATTTAATAAGATATAGTTATCTTTTAGACAAGCACAATTCCAGGATTTAAGGTACAATTAGCCAATGAGAGCTAAGTTCTCACCCAGAATTTTTCTTATTGAATGATTCTAAAATGAAGGAGGAGCTATGTCAGAAAATATACTCCACACTATGCAAGGAAGAGGGACAGACTCACTTTGTTACCCAGAGACTCACACATTGTTTTGGGCCTGCTATTGGACAAGTATCTGGTGGATAGTCTCTGAACCCTATGCTGGAACTCTCTCTTGGGGAAAGAGAGATATAACTCTGTGACCTGTTACCCTGCTTGCAAAATAGTGAATTCCTTCATGTATGACAATAGAGAAATTTTGGATACTGAAACTCTCAAATATTGGTAACTGGTAACGTATAGCGGTTTAATATTTTTATAATTAAATAGTTTAAAGCAAAATTATTCTTTATAGCAGTAGTTTAATTGAACGTGTATTTAAAAGTGTAATTTATAGTTATAATTTAATATTTCATAGACTAGTGTAGTCTATAAATAATTGCATTTAGCATTAAGTAAATTTACCATTGTGGAAAAGAGATATTTTGTATTTTATATGGAGATCTTCTAAATCCCCCCTTCCAGGGCACCTCTGGGAGAGCCTATACAGATGAAGATTTAGATGAGGATCCTTTGGATCCTGCGTGTAATGCCATCTTTAATCCTAAACAAATTCAAAATCCTCGCTCCTCTGAGTGGTCACTTCCTCCTCATCTATCTAGGTTCCTCCAGAAATGCCTTCACCAACCGTTAGATCGGGAAGATAGATCGGGAAGATAGAGCCCTCCTCAGGGCGGAATGCAGCAGGCCTTCCCTCTCAGGCATGGAGTCAACAACCCCTGAGTTTGACCCTAAACTGGTAAATTTTTTGACCAGGAAAGTTTAGGACCCAAGGAAGGGCCTGGAAAGATCTATTTGTCATGCCCAGGACAAACGTTTGGATGTTTCTGGCCCTTTGGCCCAAATTTTGCTTATCTCTGTTGAGGCTCTCCTTTCAGGCTCTTCATTGGATCCTTCCGTGGTCAGGGACTGGGCTTTCAGGGCCTTCTACCTGTTAAGCAATGCCAATGCTGCTCTTTCTAGGGAAAGACGTAGAGCTGCACTACTGCACATTTACCCTAAACTAGCCATTCTAGCAACAGAAGAAGCTGTCTCGCAAGTAAAATGTCTCTTCTTTGGAGATTCCTTCGCTCACCATTATGAGACTTTATCTCTCCACTTTCACATCTATTGATAAAATCCAGGCCTTGCTTAGGAAAGTGTTTCAACCCAGATGGGTTTTTGCCAGGGCTGGCAGATTCAGAGGTCGTCTGCCCTGCCGCCAAAACTTTGGCCAACGCCAACTCATGGGCCTCAACCAACTCAAATACCCTATGGGATACTACAACAGAGCCATTTTCCTGTTCAGATCCAGACCTGTGGGACCCAGACGAGCTGCCGTATGAACCCCTCCTGCACTCATCAACACAAACCAAGGTGAGCCCCTTCCCTTCTTCCCACATTTCATTTGTGGTCAGGCTCGCCCATTTTTTCCAAAAGTGGTTACCTGATACTGCAGACCCTTGGGTGCTCAACACAGTCAGGAATTTGTCAAAGAATTAATTCCCCCCCCCCTTTCAACCCAACCTTCCCAACCCCTTACGCCTTTCACTAAAAAAGTCAGAAACTTATCAAAGAAGAAGTTTCTTCCCTTCACTCAAAAAGTGCTATAGAACCAGTTTCCCAGAATACCCCTCCGTGTTTCCTGAGCAACCTGTTCCTTGTACCAAAAAAGTCAGGAGGTTTCCGCCCGGGCATCAATTTGAGGCACCTCAACTTTTTTGTGGTGTACCGCCACTTTAAGATGGAGGGCATACACATGTTGAGAGATCTCCTTCAGTTGAATGACTGAATGGTTTGTCTAGACCTAAAAGACACCCAGTGGCAGTGTCTCCCCACTTCCTGCAAATTCCTTCAATTCTACTGGGAGGACCAACTTTGGTAGTTCACCTGCCTCCTATTCGGAATCAGTTGTGCCCCATGGTGTTTCACAAAACTGCTCAAACCAGTGGTATCTTGTCTCTGGGCACACGGCTTCCGCATTGTGATTTACCTGGACTAAATCCTCCTCATGGCTCAAGACAAGGATCTGTTGCTTGCTCAACTTCACGACTTGTCCTCTCTCCTCACTTCTCTGGCTTTGTTATCAACGAGGAGAAGTCGAGTTTGTCCCCTCTCCAATTAATATAATTTCTGGGTTACTCCATAGATACCACTCAGGGTCAGTTTCTTCTCCCTCAAGAGAAGATAGACTGGATCAAGTCAGAAGTCCAAGCAGCTTTACCCGCCACATCAGTTTCCATCCGTCAACTGTATTTGAACTTCTATCCTCATCCATTCAAGCCATTTTCCCGTCTCCTCTCCACTATTGAGCCATGCAATGCTTGAAGATCCAAAGCTTCCGGGAGTCTCGCTCTTGCAAGCAACAGATCTTCCTCACAGATGAGTTTTGTTGAGAGATGGCTTGGTGGCTTCAACATATGGAGGCCGGGAATGGCACAGCGATCTTTGGATCAACTCCAGTCTTCATCCTCTCCTCTGATGCGAACCTTTTAGGCTGGGGTGCCTCTTGTGGGACACTCTCCACCGGACACTCTCCACCAGCGGCCCCTGAACAAGGGGGAAACCAACCTCCACATCAATTGCTTAGAGCTATTAGCTGGCTCCTTTGCCGTTTGCAGTTTTTAAAAAAACATTACCGATTGTTGCATTTTGTTAAGATCAACAAATTTTCTGCCATCCAATATATCAATCGGTTAGGTGGTACTTAGTCGAAGGCCTTGTCAGATCTCACCTCCCAATTTTATCAGTTTTGTTTGGAACACAGATTTCTGTCCGCGCCTAATTCAGAATTTTCTCACTGAGCTGTTTTCCCAAGGGAAAGCATACCGTATTGTTAATCTGTGTCACGCCTTAGTTGCTTGTCTGTAACGTAAGGATAGTGTAGGTTATGAACCTCAACTGCTGGGATGAATATTATAAAAAATTTGTTGTAGCGAGTTGACTTTTGGGATTAAACATCAATCACTTTACAGAGTAATGTTAAACCCCCAGTAATCAGACAGCATTTAATAGCTGGTTGTCATAAGTAAGATAGCCCTATTGCTGCCACATGTGAAGACTCACTGAATAATACAGCAGTGCTATTTACTTGATTAACCAACAGTTAGTTTTGTATACACATAAGTTTATCATGCCAAATGTATAATTACTTATGAGGTGTAACATTGCGCACATCAGACTAAAGTAAAGTTACAGACGGCGAAATTCAGATAACCGGTAAGTAATTTCAAGGAAGGTTTTAGGATTATAACCAAGTTACTAAGGATTTAGAAAAATACCACTTACTATGAAGGAGGTTTGCCACTATGTATCAGAAGGAAGGTTTGTAGCCGTGTGAAAGCATTACCTTCGGAATCTGTAACTTCATAGCAGCTGTCAGCTGTGATCCTCAGCTTGTACGGAACTAAGCGTGTGACGTCACCGCAATTGTAACTCCGGTGAACGGTTGGTAAAAATCTGGATGGATAAGCCTTTAGTTTGTGGTGTAGAAGGAGAGTTGTGAGGAGCGCCTTGTAGAGTAACTTGTCAGCAGAATAAAGTTGAAGTGTGCACAAGCAGACTTCCAGTAAGGTTCGTTTAGGATATTTAATGGATAAACAGCTCAGGAACAACTGCATTAGGCAGCAGACTGCAATACCAAGCAGTAAGCACACTGAGAGAGGAGATTTTATACCGGATGTTCGGAGGAGAGTTCCCTGAGTTAAAGGGAAAGTAACACATAAGTGAATTAAACAAGTAGGAGATGAGTTATATGTGATATGACCATGACAGGACTCCCCCTTCAAGGAGCAGCTCCGCGGCTCACGGACGGCGGCGATCAGGATTTCTTTGGTGAAATTGAGAAACGAGTCTAGTTGCAGATATGTTGGTGGCTGGTTCCCATGAATTATCGTCTTGAGTATAACTTTTCCAGCGTATGAGGTATTGCATGGTAACTTGACATCGTCTTGAGTCCAGTATAGACTGAACTTCATATTCAGTATCTGGATCAATTGAAACTTGGGATGTTGAATCTTCGGAGTCCCGGACTGCTCGGTAGGATTTCAGGAGGGAGACATGGAAGGTTGGATGGATCTTCAGGTTATCAGGTAAATGTAGATGGACTGCATTGACACTGATGAGTTGGATAATAGGATAAGGTCCAATATATAGAGAGGAGAGCTTCCTTGACGGTGTGGTTAGACGTAAATTATTTGTCGAAAGCCAAACCAGGTCTCCTACACAGTACTGTGGGGGTGGAGTTCTCCTTTTATCATAATAAGTCTTTTGAATCTTTTTTGCATGCTCAATGGCAGTACGTATAGATAAGAAATTGGATGATATGGAGTTTGTTAAATCACTGACAATGGGGCAGGAACTTTCATTATCCGGTAGTAAATGAAAGGTAGGATGATAGCCGTAATTGATCAAAAATGGAGTTTGCTTGGTCGTTGAATGTACTGTGTTGTTATAACAGAATTGCGCATACGGAAGGTGATTTGACCAAAGGTGTTGTTGATAACAGCAGAAACTATGGAGAAACTGTTCAAACCACTGATTGCATCTTTCAGTCTGCCCATTAGACTGTGGATGATATGCTGACGTCAGTCTCTTAGCTATAGCAAGTGATTTACAAAACTCTGTCCAGAATCTACTTGTAAACTGAGATCCTTGGTCAGTTAAAATAGATTTGGGTAATCCATGATGTTTAAATACATGTGTGAGTTAGAGCTGAACTGTGTCGGAGGCACTGGGCAGTTTAATGATAGGGGATAAAATTAACCATTTTGCTGAAACAATCAACTACAACTAATATACAGGGAGTGCAGAATTATTAGGCAAATTAGTATTTTGACCACATCATCCTCTTTATGCATGTTGTCTTACTCCAAGCTGTATAGGCTCGAAAGCCTACTACCAATTAAGCATATTAGGTGATGTGCATCTCTGTAATGAGAAGGGGTGTGGTCTAATGACATCAACACCCTATATCAGGTGTGCATAATTATTAGGCAACTTCCTTTCCTTTGGCAAAATGGGTCAAAAGAAGGACTTGACAGGCTCAGAAAAGTCAAAAATAGTGAGATTTCTTGCAGAGGGATGCAGCACTCTTAAAATTGCAAAGCTTCTGAAGCGTGATCATCGAACAATCAAGCGTTTCATTCAAAATAGTCAACAGGGTCGCAAGAAGCGTGTGGAAAAACCAAGGCACAAAATAACTGCCCATGAACTGAGAAAAGTCAAGCGTGCAGCTGCCAAGATGCCACTTGCCACCAGTTTGGCCATATTTCAGAGCTGCAACATCACTGGAGTGCCCAAAAGCACAAGGTGTGCAATACTCAGAGACATGGCCAAGGTAAGAAAGGCTGAAAGACGACCACCACTGAACAAGACACACAAGCTGAAACGTCAAGACTGGGCCAAGAAATATCTCAAGACTGATTTTTCTAAGGTTTTATGGACTGATGAAATGAGAGTGAGTCTTGATGGGCCAGATGGATGGGCCCGTGGCTGGATTGGTAAAGGGCAGAGAGCTCCAGTCCGACTCAGACGCCAGCAAGCTGGAGGTGAAGTACTGGTTTGGGCTGGTATCATCAAAGATGAGCTTGTGGGGCCTTTTCGGGTTGAGGATGGAGTCAAGCTCAACTCCCAGTCCTACTGCCAGTTTCTGGAAGACACCTTCTTCAAGCAGTGGTACAGGAAGAAGTCTGCATCCTTCAAGAAAAACATGATTTTCATGCAGGACAATGCTCCATCACACGCGTCCAAGTACTCCACAGTGTGGCTGGCAAGAAAGGGTATAAAAGAAGAAAATCTAATGACATGGCCTCCTTGTTCACCTGATCTGAACCCCATTGAGAACCTGTGGTCCATCATCAAATGTGAGATTTACAAGGAGGGAAAACAGTACACCTCTCTGAACGGTGTCTGGGAGGCTGTGGTTGCTGCTGCACGCAATGTTGATGGTGAACAGATCAAAACACTGACAGAATCCATGGATGGCAGGCTTTTGAGTGTCCTTGCAAAGAAAGGTGGCTATATTGGTCACTGATTTGTTTTTGTTTTGTTTTTGAATGTCAGAAATGTATATTTGTGAATGTTGAGATGTTATATTGGTTTCACTGTCAAAAATAAATAATTGAAATGGGTATATATTTGTTTTTTGTTAAGTTGCCTAATAATTATGCACAGTAATAGTCACCTGCACACACAGATATCCCCCTAAAATAGCTATAACTAAAAACAAACTAAAACTACTTCCAAAACTATTCAGATTTGATATTAATGAGTTTTTTGGGTTCATTGAGAACATGGTTGTTGTTCAATAATAAAATTAATCCTCAAAAATACAACTTGCCTAATAATTCTGCACTCCCTGTAGTAGTGTTGTTGAATGATCAGGGTAAATCAACTATAAAATCTAGTGCAATATCCATCCATGGCCTGTTAGGGGTTGCTAGGGGCAACATTAAGCCATAAGAAGGTTGTTTACTTCTCTTTGATGTGGCACAAGTCCCACATGTCAGAACATGCTCAGAAATCTCTGTGGTCATATGTGGTCACCAATAGGATCTTTTTACCAATTCTTGGGTCTTGTTTATGCCTGAATGTCCAGCCAGAGGGGATTCATGGACAGAATGTAATAATAATTCTCTAACGGAAGGAGGTATATATAATTTATCGTCGTGGTAATATAGCCCATTCTTTTTTTGGCGTAGTTTGTTTAATGGTTTCGTAAGATCCTCTTGTTGTTGTACTTTAAGATAGGTGGAGCTATAAATTGAGAAAGCAACGATATTCTCTTCTGGTATAACGGTCTGTTTGGAAGGCAGGTTGTATGGTTTCTCAGGAATTCGGGATAAGGCATCTGACTTCCCATTTTTTGATGCTGGTCTATATGTGATCAGGTAATTGAACCTGGAAAAGTATAGGTTCCATCTTACCTGTCTTGCAGTCAAGGTCCTAGTAGATTTAAGGAATTGAAGGTTTCTGTGGTTGGTGAAAATAATGACTGAGAGAGATGTACCCTCCAAAAGATGTCACCAATGTTCAAAGGACACCTTTATAGCGAGTAATTCCTTATCTCCTATAGGGTAGTTTAGTTTGGGGGGAGTCATAATTCTTGAATAAAACGCTACTGGATGTAGAGGTTGTTTTATACTTTCTCATTGTGATAATACTGCACCAAGTGCAAAGTCTGAAGCGTCTACCTCCAGTATGAACTGCAGCTCAGGATTGGGGAATTTGAGGATGGGTGCTGATGTGAAATTTTCCTTGAAGAAGTCAAAAACCTTCTGAGATTCAATTGTCCATTGGAAAGGAACTTTAGATTTTGTGAGGTTTGTAAGTTTAGCATATACGGCAACATTTTTAATAAATTTGTGTTAAAAATTTGCAAAGCCCATAAATCTTTGCACATCTTTTTTATTCCTAGGGATTGGCCAATTCTTTATTGACTGGATTTTAGTATCCTCCATACGTATACCAGAAGCAGAAATTTGGTACCCTAGAAATGTTATAGATTCAGAGTTAAAAATAAATTTTTCTGGTTTAGCATATAAAGGGCTCCATGTACTAAGCAGTCAGCTAAAAATCTCACATCAAAACTCGCAAACTGATATGTACAAAGTCGTCAACTATGTTCAAACTCGCATATTTAAAATTGCGAGCGTACTTATCCGCCAAACCTCGCTACCTCTCCATTTTTCACTGTAATTAGACACATTTGACCAACAACTCACCATAAACTAATGTACTAAAAAATTTATTTGTCCACTCGCTACAATTTCCGCTCCCACCTCGTTATTTTTGCCTCGCCACCTTTTAGGTCGGCAAGGTACAAAACAATAGGAAAGTCAATGTAGATGCCAGTCTAGACATATATAAAAGGCAGTAATATCAGCATTGTACTTATATTCTTGATTTCAGCAGCTATGGAGACACTTTTGTATTTGTTTATTCTCCGTGTGATGCAAATCCGGTCTAGAAGACAGAATACTGGAAATGTCGCTAATCGATTGGTTAGAAGAAGGAGAGTTCGTGTGCCCCGTGTATTCCTTCCATGGGTTGTTTTGCTCGGCCTTTCTGACCGAGAGATCATACAAAGATTCCGGCTTGACCGTGAATCCATATTACACTTGTATCGAGAGATTGAAGATTATTTGGAGCCGATGACGGCTCATTCACGAGCTATTCCGGGACTATTGAAACTATTAGCTGCATTGCATTTTATGGCAACAGGCTCCTTTCAGGCAGTTTCTAGCGTCATTATTGGAATGAGTCAATCTTCTTTTTCACGCCACTTATCAAACGTCATAGGGGCTATGGTGGTCATTTTTCCTCAATATGTTTGTTTGCCATCTACCCCAGAAGAATGGCAATCTATAAAGTCAAATTCATATAGGATGGCTGGGATGCCCAATGTCCTAGGGGCCATAGACTGTACCCATGTTGCTGTAAGACCACTTCAAGCTCATGAGAAGATCTATAGGAATAGAAAGCATTTCCATTCCTTGAATGTTCAGATGGTCTGTGACCCCAACATGAGGATAATCAGTGTCCGTTCAAACTACCCAGGCTCATGTCATGATTCTTACATCTTAAGGCAGACTGGCTTATACCGGAAGTTCGAGGATGGAGAAATGCCTGAAGGATGGCTTCTAGGTAAGCATAACTGGCGTCTAATTTGTCTATTTTAATTTCCATGTACATAAATTGTGGCAAATTTGTCGACTAATTAAAGAGTAAGATGTTGTATATTTTTAATTTGTATCATATTAGTTGTCAATCTTTATAATTATTTTTATATTAATATTTATATTTCTTTTATGTACTATTAGGAGATGGAGGGTACTCATGTACAGAAAGGCTGTTGACTCCCTATATTATAATATATTATATAATTGAGAGGACTTTCGGTCTTTTGAAAATGCGGTTTCGATGTCTTGATCGTTTTGGCGGCGCTATGCAGTATGCATCTGAGAAAGTCGCAAGAATTATATTGGTTTGCTGCATACTGCACAATATAGCAATTAAAAGAGGCTGCCCATTAGAAGAAGAAAATACATTAGATGCTGACGATTTTGCAGAAGAAATATGTATAGAACAACCTAATAGGCGTGGTATGGCAACAAGGGACATGGTTTCAGAACAATATTTTGATGATTAAATTTCCTATCTTAAGTTGATAAATAAAAAAAAAATTGCTTTATTAAATTTTCTTCTACTCCTTTTTTAAAAAAAATATATAATATGATGTAAAAATAATATGTTAAAGACAAATAGTGTTCATGTTTCTTATAAAAAACAATATAAGTAAAAAAATGGTATTACAATTAAAATAAAAAAAATATATATTTTTTTTATAATTAAGGTTATTAAAAATCACTATTGATAAACATATAAATACATAAAAGTTTTTGCTCTTCAATTATCAATGGTTTAAAATATTAATTATAAATCAAGTAATTCCAGAGAATACATTTTGGGTAATACATTGTCTTTGTGACATCACACTACTGTCTATAGCTTCTCTAACTCTTTTACATAATGTGATTTGTGTAATGTAATCCCACAATAACTGATGGTAATTCATTGTATTGTCTCATTGAATTGTAGACTTACCAAACGACAGGGTTTGGATTTTATGCTTTCAGATAGGAGTTGTTATTTTAAAGACTTTAACAAGCCAATTTGCTTTGTTTTTAACAGCTCCTAGGTTGGGTCATATTCAAATTCAAAAAACCTTCAGGGCTTACTCTTATCACTTATTATCTTATCTTTAATAATTTCGCTTTCCATTCAATAGTTTTTAAAGTTATTGTGGCTCATATAGATTAAACATTGTCATTGTACATATAAATATATGCAACATTAATCTATTGTGCTAAAAATTGAAAATTAATAAAGCCCCCAAAAAATCTCAACAAATAATGGAAACTAAATTGTTTTATTACAAACTGACAATCAATATTTAAACATTATATATTATATTTATAAAAAAATTATGTAAACCAAACTAAATTCAAATATATATATATACACATATGTAACACTGAAATTGTTTCTAAACAAAATATAATTTTAATAACTATAAACATAGAATCAATTTACAAACATTCACTAAATACATTAATCTATATATACATTATAGTTTATACTTTTTTTTTTGGTTACATATCGAGATCAATGCGCTAATGATTGACTTAACGATTAATTACGTCATCGTCAAGCATGTTGCGTCCTAAACCTTTTGGTGCTGGCGAATTAGTAATATTAGTTTATGCCATGGATAAATATTTTCCTAAATGTATTGGTGGTGTAAGCACAGTTAGACAGGAATGCTGTGACAAAATTATATACGAGATGCTGAGAAGAATGCATCGTATTTCAAAAATTAAAAGAACAAGACGACAATGTCTTCGAAAATATAGTGACTTGAAGAGAAGAGAACCTAAGTACTATAAATCTATTAGAAGATTGATAAGGACATGTAAGTTGAATACTGATATATTTTAAAAATTATATTTTTAATAGAAACAAATCATGTAATTTGAACTGCGTCATCATTGACGAATAAAGAACAATATTATTTTTATTTTAGTGGCACTTTAACTATATTAGTATATACAATTTTAAAAAGTTAGAAAATATAATTTTAATTTGTCTTTAAAAATTAACTTCATGAACAATGTTTGTAGAATTTTAATTTAATTGTAAGAAAAATAAACATGCATAACTGTGTTACTAGAATTAAATTTACATTCTTGATAAAAAAAATACAATTAAAGGGACACTGAACCAAACTTTTTTCTATCGTGAGTATGCAATTTTAAGCAAGTTTATAATTTACTCCTATTATCAAATTATTTTCATTCTCTTGGTATCTTTATTTGAAATGCAAGAATGTAAGTTTAGATGCCGGCACATTTTTGGTGAACACATTGTGTTGTTCTTGCTGATTGGTGGGTAAATTCATCAACCAATAAACAAGTGATTTACATGGTAGTGAACCCAAAAAATAGCTTAGATGCCTTTTTTTTCAAATAAAGAAAGCAAGAGAATGAAGAAAAATTAATAATAGGAGTAAATTAGAAAGTTGTTTAAAATTGCATGCTCTATCTGAATCACGAAAGAAAAAATTTGGGTTCAGTGTCCCTTTAATAAAATTGTTGTAGCATGCCTATTTTCAAATTTGTTAAACATTTATTATAATTTATTAAATTTTTATTTTTTACTTCAAATTTTTGTAATATTAATATGTTTATAGATATTAGAAGTAAGAAAAGTAAGTGTAAACAGCCTCCACTCTACCTCACAATGTTACCTCACAATGTTGGTGGAAACACCCAGGAGTGAAGCTGTATCTCCACCTATGCCACTAACACTATTGGATATTGAATTATCTGCCAATCCATATCAAGTTTTTCATAAAAACACACAGGTAATGACAGGTAATGAGTTGTTAGTTAACATATAATTAATATATTTTAGTTTTTGGCTTCAATAGTTTTTTATCTTTATCTTTGTTACTTTCACATAGATATTACCATGGTAGACATACAAAATAGGTATGAAATAGAAGATTTTCAAAATCCTGATAGTGTGCCATTATTTGAAGCCTTGAGTTCAGATGATAGTCAACCAAGAATAGAAGTTTTAAGAACAATGATGGTAGATAAAGGTATGTTTCATACTCATTACTCTTAAAACCAAGAAAAGAAAAGTTTTAACTAATACATATTGCATATTTTTAAGAGTTGGCTCTGATGAAAGCTTTAAAGGAGTGGACATAAGTGTAGAAGCCAATATAGTAGATGAAATCGATAAAACAACAGCAGGAGGTAATATTTGTGAAGAAATAAACCATATGATACATTGAATATGTATATGTAAATTTAAATACTAATATTTTTGCTTTTGTTATTCTACAGATGTATCTTCAACATCAACTACTGAAACTGAAGACAAAAGTACTCAGAGTTGTCTTGAAGATGATGTTAAACTCAAAATCGCTAAAAGTAGGGCAACTTTGGGAATGTTATTGGAGCCAGTAGATTTTTTATACCGAAAATATGTTATTTGATTTAATTCTGTGTTTTTTTTGTTGTTTTTTTGAATTTTGAATATAATTGTCAGAAGAATGACAACGAAAAAATGACAAATACTGTTTTTGTGAAGAATCAATATTAATCCTAATTTTGATTTTCTGTAAATAAAACATATTTTTTGGGCACAAACAATTTTGTATTTATTAAAAAAGAACATTTTAAACCTAAAAAACAAAAAAATAAAATAAATACAAAATAAATATATGTCTGCAAACAATTAACAGAAAATACAACTTTCTGGATTATGGTGGTATAAATAAGAAATAAAATGTTCATTGTAGCCTTGGTCTTTTGGGGTCTGTTGTACCCTCCCTTTCATTTAAAATAGACAGTGATTGTAATGTCCTTTCAGTGAGGGTTAATGCTCTATTTATTTGCAGGTTTTTTTCTTCATCCATCTGTCTCTGCCACTGAAACATTTCTCTTGGAGATGTAATTTTTGCCTTTCAATTTCATTTCTTTCTTGTTCTATTTCAATATTTTTTTCGGAAATGGCTGCCCAACATTCAATATTAGTGTTAGTAAGATTCTGCATGTCCCTGTGGTCCTCTCTATATTGCCTGGCAAGGGACAACATTTCCATTAATCCAACATCGGCCAATAGTCCTTCGGCTGGTGGATTTTCCATATTTAGAGCCCCTGTTTCTTGTGTTAGTGGTGGTGGTGCCTGTGTTTCCACTGGTTCCTCCAGGTTTTCAGGGGTATGTATTTAAAATTGTTGGGCATCTCCAAATTCATCTAGAATATCTGGAGTCTCACTTCCATCATGACCTCCTGTATTTTCATCTGAAATCGGATTTTCCGCTCTTATTGGCATGAGATTTATAGTGATCTCCCTTGATGAGTTTTCTTCTTCTAGATCAAGCCATAAACAATTGTTAGAAAATAAACATAACATTTTTTAAAGACGGTTTCAGAGATGGAATAGAAGGAGAGAGCAGATAAAACAGTCATAAACAAATTTAAATTATATTATATATATACATCAGTGATACATACCATCAAATAATGGAGATGAATGTCCAGTCAAACTTTGGAACAGATGTCCCAAATCAGCTATAAACAAGAAAAAAAAAGAATATAAGATTTGAGTAAATATTATTTATTGACATATATTCAAATGCTATTACATTCACTGAAAAATCTATTTCTAAAAATATAAATAAAAATTTAGTTCGCAATTAAAGGGACACTGAACACAAAATATTTATTTTGTGATTCAGATAGAGCATGCAATTTTAAACAACTTTCTAGTTTACTCCTATTATCAATTTTGCTTAATTCTCTTATTTCCTTTATTTGAAAAATAAGGCATCTAAGCTTTTTTTTGGATCAGAACCATGGAAAGCACTTGTTTATTGGTAGGTGAATTTACCAACCAATCAGCAAGAACAACACAGTGTGTCCACCAAAAATGGGGCGGCATCTAAACTCACATTCTTGCATTTAAAATAAAGATACCAAGAGAATGAAAATAATGTTAAAATGTGAGTACATTAGAAAGTTGCTTACAATTGCATGCTCTATCTGAATCATGATATAAAAAAAATTGGTTCAGTGTCCCTTTAATGAAAAGCTCAGATCATTGGTACTTGTCATTCAAATGCCATTCCATCTCTAAACAATCTCGAACTATATTATGTCAATACTAACATTGTACATTTGTTTAAAACAAAAAATAATAATTTTTGGATTTGATAGATGAAAGAGATAACACACGCCATTGTAATTTTTCATTTAATTAATCATTTACTTACCAGTTGCTCTTCCAACACCTGGTTCTGGAGTGCTGGTCCTTACATCAAGGAGTGTATCTGCAGATGAAGAACTGTGTGTGACAGTAGATGTGGACCGTATAAATTGACCATGAGCTGCACTGGTAGATGGTCTGGAAACAGCTGCACTGGTAGATGGTCTGGAAACAGCTGAAGAAGATCTTGAACAAGTGGGCTGTGCTTGTGGTGTCGGTGTTGCTTTAAAATAAATTTAAAAAATATACATTTTTAAATTTGTTTTTATTTGTAGTTTAAACTGAAAGCTAATACTGTTAATAATAATATCATCACAGCAGTTACTGCTGGCAAAATCATTAAAGGGACATGAAAACAAACATTTTACTATCATGATTTAAGAAGAACATGCTTTTTAAAAATTATTTATTTGTATTATCTTTTTGGCTTCATTACATTGATATACTTTGATGAAAAGCAAATCTATACAGGCTCAGTAAATGATCATTGGTTGATGCACATAGATAGCTCATGTGACTGTGTCAACCATGTGCATCGCTATGTCTGAAAAAAGTATATCTATAGAAAGCAGACAACAATTAGATATTATTAACTAATTTTGAAAGATGTTAAAAATAATATTCTATACTCAAATATTGCAACATGGAAGTCAATAGATAATACATTTACAAAGGCATGTGATTATGGGGCACTCAGAATATGCAGAGATAAAAGTTAAAGTGATATGAAATAAAAAAAAATTGTATTTCATGATTAATGTCAAACATACCATGTTACACAACATGAATAATTTTTTAATAGTGTCAAATTGCAGTAATTGAGTAAATTGAGTTTCAATGCAATACTTGTTTGTAAATGAACACATGGGTGTTATCTTTAGGGATCACAATAATAGTTGCCCCCTATATTTATAATCAACTCCTAAAAAAAGGTATATTCCCGTTATAGCTTAAAAAAAAAGATAATTATAAAAACCCTATTATTGTACAATCCCATTTATACTTTTTGGATTATATATATATATTCTAAAATACATATTTTTATTTTTAATGCGCCATAATTGATAAGACTCAATAATATTTGGGGCCTATGTGCGGATTCACATACGAAAGCAAATAATTTATTTAGTAAGAAGTCAGATAAGGTTATTTTTACTCCATATATATTGGAGACACTGAACTATCATTATTTAACAAACATTTTGCGTCAATTATGTTGTACATTTACCTCTCAAATCACTGTCACAATCGTCTGTTATGCCAGTGATGATCTCAGGTCCTAGACGCTGAACAAGCTTCTGCTCATAGTCATTTAGGTCGGTCACATATGCTGGTCCACCTCCGGTAGCACATGCAGAATTTTTTTCTCTGGTCAATTTAGCTTTGTCGAAACGTTTAATGTCGTTATAACGTTTCTTCAGCTGATTGACATCCTTTTTTCCAGGACCTTGGGCACTAACGACATCGCTTATCCTTTGCCAGATCATCTTCTTCCTTGAAATTTAGTCTGTTTGACACGACATCCAAACAAATAATCATAAGAGTCAATAATCATATCAATCAAAACTATGTTTTGCTGATGCGAAAAGTGAGGATTCTTGGATTTTGAAGTGGTATCAGATCCAGATGAAGCCATATCCAATTTGTAAATAAATATTACAAAAATAACGCTCTGTAATCACTGTTCAAAAAATTTGGAACAATAATAAAGTTGTTTGGAAAACTTGAACTTTTATAGTAGCCAAATTACTTTCCTGCGACTACTATGATGTTTCTGACACCTTGCATGTCACGTGTTAATAAATGGCGATACAATTCTACTGACATTTAAGTACATTAGCTTAGTCGCGGCGAGCGAGGTGTCAAATTTATCAATACTCCGCCACTGCTCGCGGCGGGCTAGACATATCTATTTATGGAGGGATTATTAGTACATAGTGACAGCGGAACACCATTTCGCACGTGGCGAGTAACAGTGAGTTTATCCGCGTCTACAATGTCGGATTAATTGACGGCTTAGTACATGGAGCCCAAAGAGTTACTTCTAAATCTGGAGAGTACTTGCCTAACATGGTTTGTATGTTCAGAAAGGATTTTTGAGTATATCAAGATGTTGTCTAAGTAGATTACAAGATAAACATCCAGAATATCTTTAAATAAATCGTTGATTAGGTGTTGGAAGGTGGCAGGGGCATTGCAGAGCCAGAATGGCATGACAGTGTATTTGTATAACCCCAAACGCTGTCAGCCATTCATCTCCAGATCTTATACGGATAAGATTATAGGTTCCCCTTAGGTCCAGCTTAGTGAAAAATCTAGTCCGGAATCAAGGGGAGAGGATACCGGTTCTTAACAGTTATTTTATTTAACTGCCTATAATCAACAATCGTTCTTAATGACCCATCTTTGTTCTTGACAAAGAAGATACCCACGCCTGCTGGTGAGGTAGATGGGTGTATAAAGCCTTTTCTTAGGTTTTCATCTACGTAGGACTTCAAATGTAAAAGCTCTGGCTTTGACAAAGGAAAGACATGCCCACAGGGAATATCTGCTCCAGGAAGAAGTTCAATAGGACAATCATATTTCCTGTGGGGAGGGAGATTCTCTGATTTCTTTTTGCTAAAAACATCAGAGAAATCCATATATTCCTGAGGAATAGAGATATCAGTAGTTAACTCAGTGGTTTGTAAGATATGTGTAGGGAAACAGGTAGATTTACAATACTGAGAGTTAAAATCTACAGACAATTATAACCATGATATTTGGGGTTATGAGTAGTCAACCATTTTAACCCTAGAATTAAGGGAAAAATAGGTGAGGTAATAACATCAAAGCTTAAGTATGCCCTATGATGGTCCTGTGTAGAAACTAACAAAGGTATGGTTTCATAAATAACTGGCTCAGAGGATATAACGTTAACATCTATAACTCTTAAATAAACAGGAGATTGCTTTTTAACTAGTGGAATTTTATTTTCATTGGTGAATTGTACATCAATATAGTTAGCTGTGGCCCCATAGTCAATTATCCCACTGGCATTGACCCGAAGAAGATCCCACTGTAAAAGAAGTGACAGTTTACAATAGTTTGTTGAAGGAGTATGGTTACTTTGACAATGATTAATTAAGAGAGTCTTACCCCTATTCTGACGCTGTAGTACAGGTTATTCTTTCACTCCGTGTTCATCTGAAGCACAATACATACAGAGGTTGTTATTGCATCTTCTTAACTTCTCTTGGGCACTAAGTGGTCCTTTCAGGAAGCCAATCTCCATGGGTTCACTACTAGCCTTTGATGTTGGAAGGGAAGTACTTAACTGGTGTGTCATGATAGGATTTTTCATGTTGTCTCTCTCTAAGGCACCTGTCTATTGTTATGCTTATGTTAATGAGCTCTTCTAAGGTAGGAGGTAAATCAATACGTGAAAGATCAAATGATAGCATTCTCTGCAGTTAACTGTTTGTATGGGTCATCGTATAGTTGTGCAAGGGCGGTAAAAAAAGGACTCTAAGGAGTTAAGGACGTTATCATTCATCTCAAAATAGCTATTCGCCCATGTTCTGGGCTCTCCTCTAAGATAAGAGATTATTGTTAAAACTTTGGCTCTATAAGTGGGATAAGTATGAGGCTTCAAGGCGAATAGGAGGAGGCATGAGTTCGTAAAATCTCTAAATTGAGATCTGTCTCCATAAAATATGTCAGGAGGACTGACTTGGGGCTCAGCTGTGTGTACCTTAGTTTCGACTATGTCTTTTATATAAGCTTTTAATGCATAATTTTCTGCTTTTAGGGTATTTAACCCATCAGTTAGCAAATCTACTCTTCAAAATGTTCAGAAAGGATGCCAGCACATGGATACAAAGTAATTAATTTATTGAAGACCTAAAAATTGCGACGTTTCGGGGTGACTCACCTTAATCATGCATGATTGCAAGATTAAGTGGAGTCACCCCGAAACGTCGCAATTTTTAGGTCTTCAATAAATTAATTACTTTGTATCCATGTGCTGGCATCCTTTCTGAACATTTTATATTGCTTTGGGGTACAGCAGTTTAACCCCTATGCCAAAGCACTAACAGTGGTGCTGTCTCATATTCACTAAATCTACTCTTTGGTTTAGTGTTTGCATGTGTGTAACCACCTCAGCTGGGTCCATGTTTTTTTTTTTAGTGGCTTAGTATTTTGTCACGCCTTAGTTGCTTGTCTGTAATGTAAGGATAGTGTAGGTTATGAACCTCAACTGCTGAGATGAATATTATAAAAAATTTGTTGTAGCGAGTTAACTTCTGGGATTAAACATCAATCACTCTACAAAGTACTGTTAAACCCCCAGTAATCAGAGAACATTTAATAGCTGGTTGTCATAATTAAGATAGCCCTATTGCTGCCACATGTGAAGACTCACTGAATAATACAGCAGTGCTATTTACTTGAATAACCAACAGTTAGTTTTGTATACACATAAGTTTATCATGCCAAATGTATAATAACTTATGAGGTGTAAGATTGCGCACTTCAGACTAAGTTACAGACGCAGTGGCGTCAATAGGGGGGGGGGCAGGGGGGACGGGCCTCACCCGGGTGACACCCTCCAGGGGGTGACACCAAAAAAAAAAATTTTTTTTTTTTTTTTAAATTTTATTGAAATTCAAAGAAATACAATGTTGAGATGCATAGATTTTTTTTTAAAAGAGGGGCTGGCATTTGTGAACATTGGTGGGACTGGGGAAGTTGTAGACACACAATTTTTTTGCCCCTTGAGCCAGTGCTGCAATTTCAACAAATAGTTTTCCCGGCTGCTTTTGCTTGTTTGTACTTTGCTCCTCCCCTGCCCAATTTCGCTATGAATGTTGTGGGCATGCCGTTGGGCTTGCAAAGTTGTGCTGCTAGCCTAAACCTGCCTGCCTATCTGTGCTCACTGCTCAGTGACATGTGGAGCAGTGGAGTCACTCACTGCTGTGCTGTCTCTCTAAACGGGAACTGGCAAATCATGAGGGGATGCCTGGCACCTGACCGCATGACTGTTTGACACTGTCTTTAAAGTGAAGGAGCCACGTATGATGCCCACCAGACCATTACGGTTACGGTACACTAAGTGCACACTGAACAGGTAGGAGGGCGGGCGGGGGTCTGGGGGTGGGCAGAGTGCAGAGGTGATTGGCCATAAGAAGCGGTAGGCACGCGGCCCGGGGCTGTGCACTGACAGACTTGGAACAGAGTCAGAGAGCAGAATTTTCATAGTTTGCGCCTAAACCTTTTCTTTAGTGATTTATTTTTAGAGTGCTCTGTTTATCTTTCATTTGATGCTCTGCTGAGCCAGGGAGCAGCTCTAGGCATGCGCTTTATAATTAATGCAGTGCAGTTTACATATTTTGTAAGTGTGTGTCTGAGTTTTTGTGTGTGTGTGTGTCTCAGTGTTTTTGTGTGTGTGTGTGTCTGAGTGTGTTTCCGAGTGTTTGTGTGACACCATAACTTACCGCACCGGGTGACACCAACCCTAGTGACGCCACTGTACAGACGGAGAAATTCAGATAACCGGCAAGTAATTTCAAGGAAGGTTTTAGGATTATAATGAGTTACTAAGGATTTAGGAAAATACCAAACTTACTATGAAGGAGGTTTGCCACTATCAGAAGGAAGGTTTGTAGCTGTGTGAAAGCATTACCTTCGGAAGCTGTAACTTCATAGCAGCTGTCAGTGTGTACGGAACTAAGCGTGTGACGTCACCACAATTGTAACTCCGGTGAACGGCTGTTTAAAATCTGGATGGATAAGCCTTTAGTTTGTGGCGTAGAAGGACAGTTGTGAGGAGCGCCTTGTAGAGTAACCTGTCAGCAGAATAAAGTTGAAGTGTGCACAAGCAGACTTCCAGTAAGGTTCGTTTAGGATATTTAATGGATAAACGGCTCAGGAACAACTGCATTAGGCAGCAGACTGCAATACCAAGCAGTAAGCACACTGAGAGAGGAGATTTTATACCGGATGTTTGGAGGAGGGTTCCCTGAGTTAAAGGGAAAGTAACACATAAGTGAATTAAACAAGTAGGATATGTGTTATATGTGATATGACCATGACAATCTGCTTGGTTCCGCCATTTCAGCGGGTCATCTTCCCTTTGAGGGTATCCCCACATGTAGACATCCTTTAGTTTGCTGTCTTCTGCAAGCTATTAGGTTCAAGAATCCTCCTAAACCTCATTATTCGAGTCTTTGGGATGTCAACGTGGTTCTCGTTTTCCTTAGGAACTGGCCTTCTAACCTCTCTCTTTCTCTTAAACAACTTTCTGCAAAGTTGGCTATGTTTCTTTGCTTAGTTTCTTTTCGAAAGATCTCTGACATTAGGACCCTGGACATTCAGTCCGTCTCCTCTCCAGAGGGAGTTTCCTTTTCCATTTCTTGTAGGACCAAAACCTCCTCAAAAGCTTTGCTCTATCCTTATTTTCCGGAAGATCCTCAGATTTGTGTGGCCCTTTGCCTCAAATCTTACCTGTCCCAGACTGAGAATCTTCGGGTCCCTCCAACAGGTCCTCTCTTTATCTTTTTTGTTCCGCCTCACCGTCCGGTGTCCACCCCTACTTTGGCTAGATGGGTTAGATGGCTCATTTCTGAGGCGGGAATTTCACCTGCTTTTGGGGCTCATTCAGTCAGGGGTGTCAAAGCCTCTAGAGCTTTCTTAGAAGGTTATAACCTGCAGGATTTGCTGGCTGCAGCAGATTTGTCTTCGGATTCATTTCTTTCTCAGTTTTATCTTAAACCTGTGCCTCATGCTTTCCATTCTGTCCTTTCAGGGCTTTAAAATTGCAAAATATGAAGCCTCCAGACTTGCCATAAAATTCAGATTATTATAACTTTGGTGCCTAAATAATCTAGATTTTATTAAAGACAGGAGGCAAATATTTTCCCTCCTCTTCCCTCCTGGGAAAAAAAAAAGCATTTAGTTTATATATTATGATTTGTAACTTGCTTGTGTTAACCGTTGTTGCTTGTGTTAACTGTTGTTGCTTGTGTTAACCGCTGTTGCTTGTGTTAACCGTTGTTGCTTGTGTTAGCCGTTGTTGCTTGTGTTAGCCATTGTTGCTTGTGTTAACTGTTGTTGCTTGTGTTAACTGTTGTTGCTTGTGTTAACCTGCTTCTGTTAACCGTTGTTGCTTGTGTTAACCGTTGTTTCTCTTAAATTGTCTCCCTTTTTGGTAGCAGCTATTACCTCTCTCTTTTGTCTCCCTTTTTGGTAGCAGTATTAACTCTCTCTTTTGTCTCCCTTTTTGGTATCAGTATTACCTCTCTCTTTTGTCTCCCTTTTTGGTAGCAGTATTACCTCTATCTTTTGTCTCCCTTTTTGGTAGCAGTATTAACTCTCTCTTTTGTCTCCCTTTTTGGTAGCAGCTATTACCTCTCTCTTTTGTCTCCCTTTTTGGTAGCAGTATTAACTCTCTCTTTTGTCTCCCTTTTTGGTAGCAGTATTAACTCTCTCTTTTGTCTCCCTTTTTGGTAGCAGCATTACCTCTCTCTTTTGTCTCCCTTTTAGCTTAAAGGACCATTACCCTTACAGATGGCATAGTTTGTTTCTTCGTCTCAACGAATTCAGTCTTGGATGATTGACAGTTCTTCAGTGGATCCTGGATGTCTTTTTTCCTTTTAAATGTTGCCTTTGTGGACTTTCGTTATTCTGTTCGGCAGCAAAAATAGGAAGTTATTTCCTGTTTCTGGTCAGTTATATTATCTGCTCTTTGCTGATTGGTTGATTTTTTGTTCCTATGTTAATTGTTTTCTTTGCTGCTGTTTTGGAAGTCAGTAAAGAATTATGCAAAATATTCACCTCCTGTCTTTAATAAAAACTAGATTATTTAGGCACCAAGGTTATAATAATCTGAATTTTCTCCTTACCTGAGCTTATCTACTTCGCTTCAGAAATAAATCACTGCTGAAAGGTATTTACTTAAACAAAACTCGCTACATATTCACCAAATATTATAATTTGTTTTTGGCAAAGAGCAAATCCATTCAACCTTTGCCAAACGTCATACCACATATGTTCTGAATATTTGTAACATTCATCTGTTCATAAAAATAAAATAGTTGCCTTCAGCTAAAAGGGTTTGCGCCACTGAGATTATAATAGTCTATTTTTGTAACAATGGCAATTGACAAAGAATAGTGAAGAAAACATACATTATTACAAAGTAGCAATTCATGAGAGAAGCGCTTCATGTCTTGCTGATTTTTCTTTGACATTCTTTGCAGCTGATGTCCTTCTGCCAAGAACTGTGATTATTCATTACCAGATTGTGTAAAATGTCAAGGTCGCCAATCTAAGCATTACAGGGAAAAAACAACTTCCTCTTTTCAAAGCACACCTGAGAGACAACTTGAGAGGCTAAGAGGTGTGTATTAACCCTTTTGATAACAAAACAAAACAGCTATCATATTAGTGGTGTGCACATTTTTATTCATATTCTTTAATTCTTAAATACATTAAAGTTAAACGGTCACAACACCATTTTTAAGAAATAAAACAAAAAAACATGCAATCTTAATGTATTTATTCTAGTTTAATTAGGACTCCTTCCAGCTACAGAGTACCAAATATAATTTCTAACCCCTTTGCATGCTAGCAAATTGTGCCCCAATGTAATTTCTAACCCCTGTGTATGCTGACAAATCTTACCTTCCAGCTACAGTGTAAACCCAATATAACAAAAAAACATACGGCTAGATTTAGAGTTTTGCGGCCAAAGGGGTGCGTTAGCTACGCATGTTTTTTCCCCCCTGCACCTTTTAAATAACGTTGGTATTGAGAGTTCTCTGAAGGGCTGCGTTAGGCTCCAAAAAGGGAGCGTACAGGCATATTTACCGCCACTTCAACTCTCAATACCAGCGTTGCTTATGGTAGCGGCTAGCTGGAAAAACGTGCTCGTGCACGATATCCCCATAGGAAACAATGGGGCAGTTTGGGCTGAAAAAAAACCTAACACCTGCAAAAAAGCAGCGTTCAGCTCCTAACGCAGCCCCATTGTTTCCTATGGGGAAACACTTTCTAAGTCTGCACCTAACACCCTAACATGTACCCCGAGTCTAAACACCCCTAACCTTATACTTATTAACCCCTAATCTGCCGCCCCCACTATCGCTGACCCCTGCATATTATTATTAACCCCTAATCTGCCGCTCCGGACACCGCCGCAACCTACATTATTGCTATGTACCCCTAATCTGCTGCCCCTAACATCGCCAACCCCTATATTATATTTATTAACTCCTAATCTGCCGCCCCCAACGTCGCCGCTACCTACCTACACTTATTAACCCCTAATCTGACGGCCGGACCTATATAATAAATGTATTAACCCCTAAACCGCCTCACTCCCGCCTCAAAAACCCTATAATAAATATTATTAACCCCTAATCTGCCCTCACTAACATCGCCGACACCTAACTTCAAGTATTAACCCCTAATCTGCCGACCGGACCTCGCCGCTACTCTAATAAATGTATTAACCCCTAAAGCTAAGTCTAACCCTAACACCCCCCTAAATTAAATATAATTTTAATCTAACAAAATAAATTAAATATTATTAACTGAAGTCTTCCTATTTAAAACTAAATACTTACCTGTAAAATAAACCCTAATATAGCTACAATATAACGAATAATTATATTGTAGCTATTTTAGAATTTATATTTATTTTACAGGCAACTTTGTATTTATTTTAACTAGGTACAATAGCTATTAAATAGTTATTTACTATTTAATAGCTACCTAGTTAAAATAATTACAAAATTACCTGTAAAATAAATCCTAACCTAAGTTACAATTAAACCTAACACTACACTATCAATAAATACATTAAATCAATTAACTACAAGTACCTACAATTAAATAAACTAAACTAAATTACAAAAAAAAACAAACACTAAATTACAAAAAATAAAAAAAGAATACAAGAATTTTAAGCTAATTACACCTACTCTAAGCCCCCTAATAAAATAACAAAGCCCCCCAAAATAAAAAAATTCCCTACCCTAATCTAAATTAAAATAGTTAACAATTACCTTACCAGCCCTTAAAAGGGCTTTTTGCGGGGCATGCCCCAAAGAAATCAGCTCTTTTGCCTGTAAAAAAACACAATACCACCCCCCAACATTACAACCCACCACCCGCATACCCCTACTCAAACCCAAACCCCCCTTAAATAAACCTAACACTACCCCCCTGAAGATCTCCCTACCTTCAGTCGTCTTCACTCAGCCGAGCACCGATGGACCAAAAGAAGACATCCGGAGCGGCAGAAGTCTTCATCCTATCCGGACAGAAGAGGACATCTGGACCGGCAGACATCTGATCGGAACAGCCAATAGAATGCAAGCTCAATCTGATTGGCTGATTGGATCAGACAATCCGATTGAACTTGAATCTGATTGGCTGATTCAATCAGTCAATCAGATTTTTCCTACCTTAATTCCGATTGGCTGATAGAATCCTATCAGCCAATCGGAATTCGAGGGACACCATCTTGGATGACGTCACTTAAAGGAACCTTCATTCGTCGTAGTCGTCGGTAGGAAGAGGATGTTCCGCGCCGGAGGTCTTGAAGATGGAGCCGCTCCTCGTCGGATGGATGAAGATAGAAGATGCCGCTTGGATGAAGATGTCTGCCGGGCCGGATGTCCTCTTCTGCCCAGATAGGATGAAGACTTCTTCCGCTCCGGATGTCTTCTTTTGGTCCATCGACGCTCGGCTGAGTGAAGACGACTCAAGGTAGGGAGATCTTCAGGGGGGTAGTGTTAGGTTTATTTAAGGGGGGTTTGGGTTAGAGTAGGGGTATGTGGGTGGTGGGATGTAATGTTGGGGGGTGGTATTGTGTTTTTTTTACAGGCAAAAGAGCTGATTTCTTTGGGGCATGCCCCGCAAAAAGCCCTTTTAAGGGCTGGTAAGGTAATAGAGCTGTTAACTATTTTAATTTAGATTAGGGTAGGGATTTTTTTTATTTAGGGGGGCTTTGTTATTTTATTAGGGGGCTTAGAGTAGGTGTAATTAGCTTAAAATCCTTGTAATCTTTTTTTATTTTTTGTAATTTAGTGTTTGTTTGTTTTTGTAATTTAGTTTAGTTATTTAATTGTAGATACTTGTAGTTAATTGATTTAATTAATTTATTGATAGTGTAGTGTTAGGTTTAATTGTAACTTAGGTTAGGATTTATTTTACAGGTAATTTGGTAATTATTTTAACTAGGTAGCTATTAAATAGTAAATAACTATTTAATAGCTATTGTACCTAGTTAAAATAAATACAAAGTTGCCTGTAAAATAAATATAAATCCTAAAATAGCTACAATATAATTATTCATTATATTGTAGCTATATTAGGGTTTATTTTACAGGTAAGTATTTAGTTTTAAATAGGAAGACTTTAGTTAATAATATTTAATTTATTTCGTTAGATTAAAATTATATTTAATTTAGCGGGGTGTTAGGGTTAGACTTAGCTTTAAGGGTTAATACATTTATTAGAGTAGCGGCGAGGTCCGGTCGGCAGATTAGGGGTTAATACTTGAAGTTAGGTGTCGGCGATGTTAGTGAGGGCAGATTAGGGGTTAATAATATTTATTATAGGGTTTTTTAGGCAGGAGTGAGGCGGTTTAGGGGTTAATACATTTGTTAGAGTAGCGGCTAGGTCCGGTCGGCAGATTAGGGGTTAATAAGTGTAGATAAGGTAGCGGTGACGTTGGGAGGGGCAGATTAAGGGTTAATAAATATAATATAGGGGTCGGCGATGTTAGGGGCAGCAGATTAGGGGATCATAGGGATAATGTAATTTGCGGCGGTGTCCGGAGCAGCAGATTAGGGGTTAAAAATAATATGCTGGGGTCAGCGATAGTGTTTAGACTCTGGGTACATGTTAGGGTGTTAGGTGCAGACTTAGAAACTGTTTCCCCATAGGAAACAATGGGGCTGCGTTAGGAGCTGAACGCTGCTTTTTTGCAGGTGTTAGGGTTGTTTTCAGCCCAAACTGCCCCATTGTTTGCTATGGGGATATCGTGCATGAGCACGTTTTTCCAGCTAGGCGCTACTGTAAGCAACGCTGGTATTGAGAGTTGAAGTGGCGGTAAATATGCCTGTACGCTCCCTTTTTGGAGCCTAACGCAGCCCTTCAGAGAACTCTAAATACTAGCGTTATTTAAAAGGTGCAGGGGGAAAAAAACACGCGTAGATAACGCACCCCTTTGGCCGCAAAACTCTAAATCTAGCCGAATATGTATTTATTCTAGTTTAATTAGCACTCTTTCCAGCTACAGTGTAACCCAATATAATTTCTAACCCATTTGCATGCTAGCAAATTGTGCCCCAATATAATTTCTAACCCGTGTATGCTGACAAATCTTACCTTCCGGCTACAGTGTACCCCAATATCATTTCTAACCCCTGTGTATGCTGACAAATCTTACCTTCCAGATACAGTGTACCCCAATATAATTTCTAACCCCTGTGTAAGCTGACTAATCTTACCTTCCAGATACAGTGTACCCCAAAATTATTTGTAACCCCTGTGTATGCTGACAAATCTTACCTTCCAGATACAGTGTACCCCAATATAATTTCTAACCCCTGTGTTTGCTGACTAATCTTAACTTCCAGCTACAGTGTACCCCAATATCATTTGTAACCCCTGTGTAAGCTGAATAATCTTACCTTCCAGATACAGTGTACCCCAATATAATTTCTAACCCCTGTGTATGCTGACTAATCTTACCTTCCAGCTACAGTGTACCACAATATCATTTGTAACCCCTGTGTAAGCTGACTAATCTTACCTTCCAGATACAGTGTACCCTAATATCATTTTAAACCTTGTGTATGCGGAGAAATCTTACCTTCCAGCTACAGTGTACCCCAATATCATTTGTAACCCCTGTGCAAAATGACTAATATTAACTTCCAGCTATAGTGTACCTCAATATAATTTCTAACCCCTGTATATGCTGACAAATCTTACCTTCCAGCTACAGTGTACCCTAATATAATTTTAAACCTTGTGTATGCTGACTAATCTTAACTTCCAGCTACAGTGTACCCCAATATCATTTGTAACCCCTGTGTAAGCTGATTAATCTTACCTTCCAGATACAGTGTACCCCAATATAATTTCTAACCCCTGTGTATGCTGACAAATCATACCTTCCAGCTACAGTGTACCCCAATATCATTTGTAACCCCTGTGTAAGATGACTAATCTTACCTTCCAGATACAGTGTACCCCAATATAAGTTCTAACCTCTGTGTATGCTGACTAATCTTAACTTCCAGCTACAGTGTACCCCAATATAATTTGTAACCCCTGTGTAAAATGACTAATCTTAACTTCCAGCCATAGTGTACCTCATTATAATTTCTAACCCCTGTGTATGCTGACAAATCTTACCTTCCAGCTACAGTGTACCCTAATATAATTTTAAACCTTGTGTATGCTGACAAATCTTACCTTCCAGTTACAGTGCACCCCAATATAATGTCTAACCCTGTGTATGCTGACAAATCTTACCTTCCAGATACAGTGTACCCTAATATCATTTTAACCCTTGTGTAAGTTGACTAATCTTAACTTCCAGCTATAGTGTATCCCAATATATATATATATATATATATATATATATATATATATATATATATATATATATATATATATATATATATATATATTATTGAGGTTTTGTGAAAGTTACAGTAATATATATTTTACATCAGGTACATAACAAAATATGCTCTGACTAGCAGATAGGATGTACAGAGTAAACCATGCTTATTATAATAGTAGTATAAGTGATAACATAAATAGAAAAGCTTTAAAACAAAACAAAAAATGAAACCTCCATTTTTCTATTGTAATATCCTCACGTGACTTATAAGGCCACTTTTGGACCAAACTAATCTAATAACACAAAGAGAGGAAAACTAGTAACTGAAATGGTCACTTTGGACCTTAGTAATAATAATAATGAGATATAATAATATCAAAGCTTTAACCCGTTAAGGACCAGCGATGTACCCTGTACGTCACAGCAGTCCTGGGCTTCTCTCTGTCGCAATCTTGCTAAAAATAGCGAGAGAACTGCTTGTGCAATGATAAATGCAGACAGTGTATGCTGTCGGCATTTATTGATGTCTGTCGGATGTGATCCGCTGAGTGGATCATGTCGGACAGACCAATGATAAATCGGCCCCAAAGAATGCAATTGCTCCTTATAAATAATATGATGTTAGCAGATGGATCAGATCATATCAGTAGATTTAAGATCTAGTTACCCTGGCTATATTAGTATGATATTCACACAGTATAATTTTGAGAGTTACTAAACTCCATTGTCTCGGCCGCTGACAAGCAGATATAGCACTTTATATATAAATTACAAATATTGGTTAAGGAAACGCATATCTTAAGCTAGGGTTCCTATTAGGTAATCTTAGAGACTGAAGTATGATCACTTTATTGTGCAGTATAATGGAGCTATTGCTATTATAATCCTATGACTGCACTACTCATTGCATAGGGTACCAGTAGGGATAAACTAAATCTTAGAGTTATCGGTATAAACCAATAGAGTTCAGATATATAATAAGCTAAATGAAACAGTAAGATATAAACACAAATATATTTAACATCAATATTCAGTTCCTACATGGTTATCGAAAAATGTAATCATATACACATAGATTACGAGTTTTGCATTAGAGGCTGTGCGGTGCTAACGAGCAGTTTTCACTCACCGCTCACTTACCTACAGCGCTGGTATCATGAGTTTTCAGAAACCTGTCGTTAAAAGGCAAGAAGTGAGCGTAGAACAAAATTTTGCTCATTACCGCACTCCAATACCAGCGCTGCTTAAGTCAGCGGTGAGCTGGTCGTACGTGCTCATGCACGATTTCCCCATAGGAATCAATGGGGAGAGCCGGCTGAAAAAAAGTCTAACACCTGCAAAAAAGCAGCGTAAAACTCACTAACGCAGCCCCATTGATTCCTATGGGGAAATAAAATTTATGTCTACACCTAACACCCTAACATGAACCCTGAGTCTAAACACCCCTAATCTTACACTTATTAACCCCTAATCTGCCGCCCCCGACATCGCCGACACCTGCATTATATTATTAACCCCTAATCTGCCCCTTAATAATATTACCTAAAGAATTCCTATTTAAAACTAAATTCTTACCTATAAAATAAACCCTAAGTTAGCTACAATACATTGTATCTATTTTAGGATTTATTTTTATTTTACAGGCAAGTTTGTATTTATTTTAACTAGGTAGAATAGTTATTACATAGTTATTAACTATTTACTAACTACCTAGCTAAAATAAATACAAAAGTACTTGTAAAATAAAACCTAACCTAAGTCACACTAACACCTAACACTACACTATAATTAAATAAATTAACTAAATTAAATACAATTACCTAAATTAAATTAGCTAAAGTACAAAAACAAACACTAAATTACAGAAAATAATAAACAAATTACAGAAATTTAAACTAATTACACCTAATCTAATAACCCTATTAAAATAAAAAAGCCCCCCAAAATAAAAAAAAACCTAGCCTAAACTAAACTACCAATAGCCCTTAAAAGGGCCTTCTGCGGGGCCCAAAAGTAATCAGCTCTTTTACCTGTAAAAAAAACAACAACAACCCCCCAACAGTAAAACCCACCACCCACACAACCAACCCCCCAAATAAAATACTAGCTAAAAAAACCTAAGCTCCCCATTGCCCTGAAAAGGGCATTTGGATGGACATTGCCCTTAAAAGGGCAGTTAGCTCTTTTGCCGCCCAAACCCTAATCTAAAAAAATAAAACCCACCCAATACACCCGTAAAAAAACCTAACACTAACTAACTAACACTGAAGATCGACTTACCGGGAGACGTCTTCATCCAAGCCGGGCGAAGTGGTCCTCCAGACGGGCAGAAGTCTTCATCCAAACCGGGCAGAAGTGGTGCTCCAGACGAGCAGAAGTCTTCATCCAGACGGCATCTTCTATCTTCATTCATCCGGCGCAGAGTGGGTCCATCTTCAAGACATCCGACGCGGAGCATCCTCTTCATCCGACAACTAAAACAGAATGAAGGTACCTTTAAGTGACGTCATCCAAGATGTCGTCCCTTAGATTCCGATTGGCTGATAGAATTCTATCAGCCAATCGGAATTAAGGTAGAAAAAATCCTATTGGCTAATGGAATCAGCCAATAGGCGGGAGTGCGGCGGTTTAGGGGTTAATATGTTTATTATAGTGGCGGCGACGTTGGAGGCGGCAGATTAGGGGTTAATAAGTGTAGGTAGGTGGCGGCAACATTGGGGGCAGCAGATTAGGGGTTAATAAATATAATGTAGGTGTCGGCGATGTTGGGGGCAGTTAGGGGGGTTAGGGTTAGACTTAGGTTTAGGGGTTAATATGTTTATTATAGTGGCGGCGACGTTGTGGGCGGCAGATTAGGGGTTAATAAATGTAATTAGGTTGCGGCGACATTGTGGGTGGCAGATTAGGGGTTAATAAATATAATGTGGGGTTCAGCGATGTTGTGGGCAGCAGATTAGGATTTCATAACTATAATGTAGGTGGCGGTGGTGTCCGGAGCGGCAGATTAGGGGTTAATAATTATAATGTAGGTGTCTGCGATGTCGGGGCGGCAGATTAGGGGTTAATAAGTGTAAGATTAGGGGTGTTTAGACTCGGGATTCATGTTAGGGTGTTAGGTGTAGACATAACTTTTATTTCTCCATAGGAATCAATGGGACTGCGTTAGTGAGTTTTACACTGCTTTTTTGCAGGTGTTAGACTTTTTTTCAGCCGGCTCTCCCCGTTGATTCCTATGGGGAAATCGTGCACGAGCACGTATGACCAGCTCACTGCTGACTTAAGCAGCGCTGGTATTGGAATGCGGTAAGGAGCAAAATTTTGCTCAATGTTCACTTCTTGTCTTTTAACGCCGGGTTTCTGAAAACTCATAATACCAGAGCTGTAGGTAAGTGAGCGGTTAAGGAAAACTGCTCGTTAGCACCGCATAATCACTAACGCAAAACTCGTAATCTGGGCTTTAATTTTTTTGCCCCTTGAACCTGAGTGTTTTTGTGTGTGTGTGTCTAATTGTTTATATGTGTGCCTGAGTGTTTTTGTGTGTGTGTCAGAGTGTTTTTGTGTGTCTAAGTGTTTGTGTGTGTCAGAGTGTTTGCGTGTCTAAGTGTTTGTGTGTGTCTGAGTGCTTTTGTGTGTGTGTCAGAGTGTTTTATTGTGTGTGTGTGTCAGAGTGTTTGTGTGTCTAAGTGTTTGTGTGTGTCAGAGTGTTTGTGTGTGTCTGAGTGCTTTTGTGTGTGTGTCTGAGTGTGTTTCCGAGTGTTTCCGAGTGTTTTTTTTAAGTGTGTCTGAGGGGCCTATTTAAGAAAGGCCTGTCCGAAATGATCCGATCAGCGGATCATGTCCGACAGCCCTCACTGAATGCGGAGAGCAATACGCTCTCCGCATTCAGCATTGCACCAGCAGCTCTTGTGAACTGCTGGTGCAACGCCGCCCCCTGCAGATTTGATGCCAATCGGCCACTAGCAGGGGGGTGTCAATCAGCCCTAAAGGCTCGCCAGAAACACAGGGCTTCACGCTTCATACGGAGCTTGATAGATATGCCCCTCTGTGTTTATATGTGTGTGTGTGCCTGTGTTTTTGTGTTTGTGTGTGTCTGCTTTCTGTCCATTGGAGAAGCTTGCCTTTTCTATGAAATGATGTAGTGTATCATGTTCGCTGCACATCGATAAATGCCGACAGCATACTCTGTCGGCATTTATCATTGCGCAAGCAGTTCCAGAACTGCTTGTGCAATACCGCCCCTTGCAGATTCTCAGCCAATCTACCGCTAGCAGGGGGTGTCAATCAACTCGATCGTATTCGATCGGGTTAATTTCTGTCCACCCCTCAGAGCAGACGGACAAGTTATGGAGCAGCGGTCTTTAGACCGCTGCTTCATAACTTCTGTTTCGGGCAAGCTTGAAGGCTCGCCGGAAACAAGGGGCATCAAGTTCCATTTGGAGCTTGATAATTCGGCCCCCTTGTCTGAGAGAGTATACTCTCCTTTTTTTATTGAGGGCTCACTCAGGGCTGCCATTAGAAATTTTGGGGCCCTGACAAAACCGCTGATGGGGCCACCTCCCCCTTGCAATTTTTGGCTAAGTGACCAAACACAAACATCCCCAGATACACACACAGACTCACACAGAAACACACGCTCACAGATATTGACACACAAACTTAGACACACCTATATATATATATATATATATATATATATATATATATATATATATATATATATATATATATATATATACAGGTATACCTCACTTTACAGCGCTTCACTTTACAGCAATTCGCTAATACAGCCCTTTGTGGAGCTGATGTTCAACCTCCAAGCATTTTGAAACACTGCTGTAAATCATTGGGAGAAAAGTGACTGGCACCATTTTGTTATGCTTAGTTCACTGCATTGCAGTGCAATCTGTGTCTCAGTGCTATAGTCTGGTAAATTTTACTACAGTAATTGTCACTATTTTACAGGTACAGTATTTATTGAATACTAATTGAATACTTGCTGTGCTAGTGTTATACTAAACGTAGCACTATTGCACCCCTAATATATGTTAGTTCAAACATGTTTTTAACATTTTAAACACTGAAAAGAAAGCTAAAACTGCCTCGTTTCACTTTAAGGCGGTTTTCACTTTACAGCAGGGCTCCGGTCCCTAACCCGTTGTATGAGCGGGGTATACCTGTATATATATATACACACACACACACACACACACAATTAAAAGGAAAATGTAATCACAATTAAACTTTTTATGGAGAACCACATGTTTTTTATGTTCACAATGAGGTTTCCCCACCCTGTTAGCCCTGCCCCTGTATGAACAAAAATACAAAATAAGAAAAAGATGAGATTATCAGGGCAGGGCATTTTCATCAGTTAACTAGACTTTTCCTGTCACTAATGTGCAAGACAGCCCTGATATTCCTCCTGCAGACCACATTGTCTCCTCTAGATCAGGGTTCTTCAAACTACGGGTCGGGACCCATTACTGGGTCGCAACACCATGCTTACTGAGTCGCGGATTGTGTGTGTGTTGTATGAGAGCCTATGTGGTATGTGTGTTGGTTGTATGAGAGCCTATGTGGTGTGTGTGTGTTGTATGAGAGTGTGTGGTGTGTGTGTTGTATGAGAGTTTGTGTGGTGTGTGTGTGTTTTGTATAAGAGTGTGTGTGGTGTGTTTGTGTGTTTTGTATGAGAGTTTGTGGGGTGTGTGTTGTATGAGAGTGTGTGTTTTGTTTGTGTGTGTTGTATGAAAATGTGTGTGTGTGTGTGTTGCATGAGTGTGTGTGTTGTGTGTGTTGTATGAGAGTGTGTGGTGTGCGTTGTGTGTGTGTGTTGTATGAGAGTGTGTGTGTTGTGTGTGTGTGTGTAGTATAAGAGTGTGTGGTGTTTTTGTTGTATGAGAGTTTGAGTGGTTTGTGTTGTATGAGTGTGTGTGTGTGTTATATGGAAGTTTGTGTGGTGTAAGAGAGTGAGGGTGTGTTATTACGTTTTACAACTTAATATTACAATCAGAAATAAAGTACACACATATTTTAGTCACTGTGCCAAAAATTGCAGCTATCAAGTTGTATATTACTTACTAATATTTTTAAACCAAGCATTAAAATAGGACCTCAAAGGTTTGTGGTATCATGGTGCTGGGTCTGCGGAAAAAAAGTTTGAAGAACCCTGCTCTAGATGAATATCAGATGCAGTATGTCCAATTTTCACCAAGAAAACTAATTAATTCTGTCTGACCCCACATAAATGGAGCACTGAGGTCCACTTGGCCCTTTTGAAACCTTGATATATTTACCTATCATTGCACCATGAAAATAAAGCAGACTGTGGGGCATGGAACCATGAAAAGATGCTCACCTCTTCTTCATTGCAATTGCTACAGATGAATACTCCAACATTTTATATATTTTTTTCCTTTTTCTTTTTTATTATGATGTATGGAGGAGTTGGATTATTTAAGATGTTATTTATTTTTTTACTTAAAAAGTTGTCTAGTGGGGTTTAGGACATGGGAGGGAAGGACTGAGGTTAACATTTATGGCCAATATATTTTTAGGGTTGGTTTTAATAATTAGTGGAGAGGCTGCAGTGGAAAGGTTACATTAAATTATGGAGGGAGTTCCAGGTAGGTTTTATTTATAGTATGGGGGTGCATTTACTTTTCAGGGGCTGGTACGTATGAAAATAACATAGTACAATAAATTGTAAGCTTCTGGGTCCCCAATACACCCTCATCCTTAGCATCACCTATGTTTCCATAAGGACTACCATATATACTACAATAAACCATATATAGTGCAACAGGACATATATACCACAACAAGTCATATAAAGTGCAACAGGACACACAGTATATACTACAGCAACTATAGCACAACAGGACATTTATAAAACAGGAAACCATATATAGTGATGGACTGTCAGATGTCCCTAGTGTGTTGTAAGTAGAGAGCTATCACCAGTCACTAAATCTGAGATCCTACACCCAAAAACATAAAAATTATATTGCTCCTTATTTGTGTAAATGCTTAATTTTAGCAGCTCACATAGAATCTAGCACATTGTTTCTTAAATGTCTTGGTAAAATGTTAATTTACATTATATGTAAATCCTACTCAAACAGAGCTCTCATCCTGCAAGTCTGACAATGACATGTGTCACCTGATGATGATCAGGGATGCCACCTCCTCAGGTCCCTGCTGTCACTTCCATGTAAGGTGGTGCTAGATCAGCACCAGGAAATTGTCGCTGTGATGTTTTGAGCAGGACCACGGACAGTGCACAATCTGATGGCTTTTGCACAGGGCACTAACTGTGTACCCTGCCTCTTGACAGCTCACAGCATCTCTGCACGGGGCCCCTCAAAGCACGGGAGCCCCTCCATCCACTTCCTACTTGCAAGCCATTGCTGCACAGTATTCTGGAACTTGCGAACTCACTGCCTACTCTTTCTCTACTGCTGCTTTATTTAGCTTAATTTGTTGGCCTTAATTGGCAATGTTTGCAGATAGCGACCTCAAACCTTTAGCTATCAGGGGTACTCATTTTGGGGACACTGGGTAGATCCTGAGTGGTCTGCCTACTAGGCTATAGTTTCCCTGGAAGGTCTAATCTGGTTATTGCTACTCCGGATCCTACCCTGCTTGCTAATCAGGTTTTTTGATCTGCCAGTCTCCTTATTGGAATATTGAATCCATACAAGGTTATCTTGTATGTTGTATTAGAGGAGGCAATCAATATATTTTTGAGACTTTTAATTATTTTTTAACCATTTAGTGGCATGGTCCACAATTATTTTATATTTTCCATTAATTGTTAAGTTTTAATTTACCTACACTCCACACAGCTCATATTGTATATAACTATCCTCCCCAAGTGTGCCATTAAAATGCTTCCTTCCTTAGTTTTTGTAATCATATTATATAGGCATTGGGCACTACCTTCCTTAATTTACATAGGCTTAAGGATGTTATAGGGTAGTTACAATTACCCCACCTTCCCTAGAGATATCTAGGGGTCTCTTGTTACTACGACTGCATATAAGGATAAGTGGGGCCCCATTACATTTTTGCGCAGGTTTGGTATCCTATAACTGGGCATTGCCCTTAAAAGGGCATTTAGCTCTTTTACTGCCCGCCCTATCTAATTAAAATAAAACCCTCCAAAAAACCCTTAAAAAACCCTAAGTCTAAGCCCCAGGTTGCTACTCACCATTCCTGAAGTCCGGCGGAGAAGGTCCTGTTCCAGGCGGTCACCGATCTTCAGTTCCAGGGTCGCCGGTCTTCAGCTCCACGGTCTTCATCTCCGCGGTCTTCAGTCTTCAGCTCCGCTCCATGAATGATGTTCCAGGAAGAAGAAAGAAGAGGTCGCCGCTTGGAAGAAGACTTCACCGCCTGGAACAGGACCTTCTCCGCCAGACTTCAGGAACGGTGAGTAGCAAACTGGGGCTTAGACTTAGGGTTTTTTAAGTTTTTTTTTTATTTTTTTACTTAGATAGGGTGATCAGTAAAAGAGCTAAATGCCCTTTTAAGGGCAATGCCCAACAAATGCCCGTTTCAGGGCAATGGGTAGTTTAGGGTTTTTAGTGTTAGGTTATTTTATTTGGGGGGGTTTGGTGGGTGGGGGGTTTACTGTTAGGGGGGGCTTTGTGTATTTTGTTGTTAAAGAGCTGATTATCTTGGGGCAATGCCCTGCAAAACGCCCTTTTAGTATGTTGTAAATTAAGTAATTTGGGTTAATTTAGGGGGTGTTAGGTTAGGGGAGTTAGGTTAGGGGTTAGCTTTATTGAGTTGTGGGCTTTGGCAGTTTAGGGGTTAATAGTTTTAATAGGTTTATTGCGTTGTGGGCCTTGGCGGTTTAGGGGTTAATAGTTTGAATAGGTTTATTGTGTTGTGGGCTTTGGCGGTTTATGGGGTTAATAGTTTGAATAGGTTTATTGCGTTGTAGGTTAACAGCAGTTTAGGGGTTAATACATTTATTAGTAGTAGTGAGAGGGGGATTGCGGATATAGGGGTTTTACGTGTCGGGTTTATTTTTGGGAGGCATGTTAGACTGTTACGGGAGATTTCATATTTTCTTTACTTTTGTTAGGCGCCGGCAGTTTCTAAAGTGCCGTAAGTCACTGGAGACTCCAGAAATTTGTATTTACGCTAATTTCTGGACATCGCTAGTTTATCAGACTTACGGCACTTTATGAACTGCTGGCAGGGTTTATGAAATACCCCGATGTGCAAGGTGAAATTATGGGCGGCACGGGTTGCAGCGCTTGCGCTGAAGCCTGCGTCGTATATGTAATCTCGCCTGTGATGGTCAGCCAATCAACAGATGCATGCAATCAAGGAACTCCTCCAGTCACCGGCTGTATTGTTAACTGGAGCAACTGGATAGTGCTGTGTGCAGCATTATCTATGTCTTTAACTTTACAGCAGGTGTAAACTGAACTGATCACAAAAATAAGCTCCTCTTAGGAAACATATAGGTTGATCATAATCCTTCAGGGGAAAAAAACTTGTCAAATGATTTATTTACAAAAAGTCCTATAGACTTAATGGTGCTTTTCTGTTGATAATTATTTTTAAAGCATTGGGATCAACCCCAGAATGGCTTATTTTTTTGTTTATAGACTGTCCATTTATACAATAAAATCAGATGCTAGTAACATATTAGTATTATGATCTTCTAGGTTCCTCATGTAATTCATATTTAGCACAACTAATTCCTCCCTGGGGTGTTTAATTCAATATATTTGAAATAATCTGTTCACTAAATTGCCTCTTTTAAGATGTAATTTTCATTAAATGATTTTGCCTTTTGCACTTCACATAGGGAGATTATAGGATATTTACCCACACAAAAGAAGCCTATTACTTGGAAGCTGCAGTTTGCCTGAACCTAATTGTATAAGGTACACATTGAGTATTACAATTCACAAGCATTCCTTACAGCAGTGCACAAGCTCAGTTACACATGACCTCTAACAGACCAGCAACAGATTTATATTATTCAAGATGTTTTTTAAGGGATCGAGAGATGTAAAAATGAGTTTTGTAAAAGAATATTCTGTAACACTACAGTGATCTAATTTTTTTTTAAAAAGAGCAATTTAGCACATGAATATTTGTTTCTGCGTTAAACAAACATCAACTTCACGTTCAAGCTCAGATTTTTTTTATGCTTAGCCCATGTATAAGTAGATCCTGTCTCACTTAAAGGGACATACAACTCTACATTTCTTTCAATATTCAGATACATATCATTTCAAATAACTTTCTACTTTACTTTTATTTCAAATACTTAATTCTCTTGGTATCCTTTGTTGAAGGAGCAGCAATGCACTACTGGGAGCTAGCAGAACACATCAGGCGAGCCAATCACAAGAGACATATATGTGTAGCCACCAATCCACAGTTCCTAGTAGTGCATCGCACACTACTGAGCCTACCTACAGTAGATTATACTTTAAGACAAAGGATACAAAGAGAACAAAGCAAATTAGATAATAGAAGTAAATTTTGTTTTAAATTCTATGCTGTATATTGAAAGAAAAGTTTTGGGTTTCATGTCCCTTTAAACATCGGCACACCTGCTCTAGATGTATGTCCCATTAAACAGTTGAGTTACATTGACCAATCATCTCCTTGTGCATGAAATACAATTATATATTTGATATAAATGTGTCATTGCATCATGATGCAAATAAGTTACATTTTATTAAAAAAAAAACTTGTTCTTGGCTTTAGTTTTATAAAATAAAAGTAAAATGCATTAGGATGACATTTCACTGCAGGACTGTGATATTCTGCACATTATGAGCCAGTGAATCATGTGATCTATTGGGACAAATACAAACCAATGCATTGTTGTCCTGCGGGGCAAGTATTGTAGATAAACGTCTACAAAACAAAATTGCTGCCTCGGATCACAAGCTATTATCATGCATCATTTGCATAGTCTGCATTAAGCTATGAATGTATTTCTTCTGCAAGAGAATATAGATGGAAATTAGAAAGAAACACAACCCTCTGCATTTTAATATCCTTTCCAGTTACAAAAAAAATAACAGCTGAAACCACTTTGTATGATTTTTAAACAATTGTGTTATTTTATTTTCTACATCAATCTACAATGAGCTTGCGTTCTATATGGTGGAAGTCCCATGGTCACACGCTGCTCCTTGCTGCCAAAGACACTACAAGATAAATTGATTTGACTGAAATTGCAGAATAAGTTATCTACACTCAGGGCACATTTTAGTTTGCTACATTTCCCAGCAGTTGTGATTGGCTGTAAATGGGGTTTTTTTTATAACAGAATCGTTTTTTGTGCTCCATGGCAGGAAGTTATCGTTGTTTAGTGACAAAATTATTTGTTTTTAAAGCCAAATACTTAAAGGGACACTGAACCCAAATTTTTTCTTTCATGATTCAGCTAGAGCATGAAATTTTAAGCAACTTTCTAATTTACTCCTATTATCAAATGTTCATCATTCTCTTGCTATCTTTATTTGAAAAAGAAGGCAGCTAAGCTATTTGTTTGGTTCAGAACCTGGAAAACACTTGTTCATTGGTGGGTGAATTTATCCACCAATCTGCAAGAACAACCCAGGTTCACCAAAAATGGGCCGGCATCTAAACTTACATTCTTGCATTTCAAATAAAGATACCAAGAGAATGAAGAAAATTTGATAATAGGAGTAAATTAGAAAGTTGCTTAAAATTGCACACTCTATCGGAATCAGAAAATAAAATTTTTTGGTTCATTGTCCCTTTAAATCTCAATAAAAAATAAATTTTGGTTTAGAAATACAGATAACAAATTCCAAGGGGTAGATTTAACAAGCAGCAGACAGATGCTGCTTTCTACCCCTGAAGTTTCAGGTCCACCTGATTGACACCCCCTGCTAGCGGCAGATTGACCGCGAATGTTCAGGGGGCAACATTTAGCGAATGAGTATGCTGTCGGCATTTAGGGAATGGGTATGCTGTCGGCATTTAGCGAATGCGTATGCTGTTGGCATTAGGGAATGTGTATGCTGTCTGCATTTTGTGAATGTGTATGTTGTCGGCATTTAGTGAATGTGTATTCTGTTGGCATTTAGTGAATGTGTATGCTGCCTGCATTTAGCGAATGTGTATGCTGTCGGCATTTAGTGAATGTGTATGCTGCCTGCATTTAGCGAATGTGTATGCTGTCTGCATTTAGCGAATGTGTATGCTGTCGGCATTTAGCGAATGTGTATGCTGTCGGCATTTAGGGAATGTGTATGCTGTCGGCAATTAGTGAATGTGTATGCTGTCGGCAATTAGTGAATGTGTATGCTGTCGGCATTTAGTGAATGCGTATGCTGTCGGCATTTGGTGAATGTGTATGCTGTCGGCATTTAGGGAATGTGTATGCTCTCGGCATTTAGGGAATGTGTATGCTGTCGGCAATTAGTGAATGTGTATGCTGTCGGCATTTAGGGAATGTGTATGCTGTCTGCAATTAGTGAATGTGTATGCTGTCGGCATTTAGGGAATGTGTATGCTGTCGGCAATTAGTGAATGTGTATGCTGTCGGCATTTAGTGAATGCGTATGCTGTCAGCATTTAGTGAATGCGTATGCTGTCGGCAAATAGTGAATGTGTTTGCTGTCTGCATTTAGGGAATGCGTATGCTGTCGGCATTTAGCGATGCTATAGCGAATCAAGTCCACCCGGCATTTGATAAATTCACCCCCAAGTCTCCAACAGAATAACCTGTGTGTTAGTAAATCAGAGTATTGGGCCAATTTATCAAGTGACGACGGACATGATTCGCTGTCGGCATTTAGCATTGCACAAGCATTTCTTGTGAAATGCTTGTGCAATGCCGCTCCCTGCTCGCTCGCGACCAATCACCCGCTAGCAGGGGGTGTCAATCATCCCAATCGGATCGGATCTGGATGATTGCAGTCGGCCACCTAAAAGGTGGAGGAGAAGTTAGGAAGCAGCGATTATTTAAGGGGGGTTTGGGTTAGAGACGAGTAGGGGTATGTGGGTGGTGTTTTTTTGTTTTTTTTTATTAAGTTTTATTTATCACCAACACAAGGTACATTAGTAAAGCAAGTCTCAATAATACACCATGCAAGGTGTGACAAGGGGTTACAAAATTGACATCTCATTTAAGAAAAAAAAGTGTAACAGTATCCTCTATCAGCTGCATTAAAGTGTATTAATCCTATCAATAGTGTGGACTGTCAGAATCTTCCATTGACTAGAATGACTGCTAGATTATATGCGTATGCACCTTAATGTTGGGGTTTTGTAAATTTATGAACTAACACAACTAAACACTAAACACCTACAAACACAATTCAATAAAATAAAACTAAAACTAATATTGTCAGCTCTAGGGTGGTTCAGGGCACAACACAGGTCATACCCCTCAACAAAAATAAATGATGGGTATGGAATGAAGGTTGGTAAAGTGGGCTAAGTATGCATTGCAAGATACCAAAAACTCTTCACAGTGGAGAATGATTACATACCCTTTTGAAGCTTACAGAATATAAGCCTATTCTGTATTATAAGCCTTGTTTTACGCTATATACATTAGTTCCTAACAGCCTAGAACCCTGAATACTCAGCGGCTTAATTTTATATCTCACAAACGAAAATACTAACCACAATACTTACCCTAACTATATCTAATCAATCAAAACTAAAACTGCGCCCGTTGCAGGATAAGAGTTCATTTAACAGTTATACAGGGATATTAAAGTGCGCCATTCCAAGCATATCTAACTTCAGGTAATATTTTGCAGGGCAATGTGCACTACACATAACCAGGCTAGGTAAGCAAACACTCTCCAAAAGTAGGGATTATTACAGAGTGCTATATACATAAGGAATCCAGACTATCCCGGGTGTGGGAACATACCTAGACACGCAAACCATGTCACAGTTTTATAGGGGAGATGTAACACCTGTCGTTGACTATGGTAGTAAGAGAACATTCAGAGATGTCCCAAGACAAAATGTAACGTCATTAGTAAGAGGTTGCTCCAGCTTTAAGACATTTATGCTTGTGGTGTCTACTAGAAGGTAATATCAGGCACTGATAAATAAATACTGAGTCGATATGTTCAAGAGAGCAGCGTATGTGACAGGTGTTAGTAACTTAGTGCACCCAGGGTAATATTCAGAGAAGTGTAAAGCGCAAGGGTGGTGGGTTTTAATGTTGGGGGGGGTTGTATTTTTTTTTACAGGCAAAAGAGCTGATTACTTTGGGGCCTCCCCGCAAAAAGCCCTTTTAAGGGCTGGTAAAATAGCTGATTACTTTTTAATTTAGAATAGGGTAGGGCATTTTTTTTATTTTGGGGGCTTTTTTATTTTATTAGGGGGCTTAGAGTAGGTTTAATTAGCCTAATATTCTTGTAATCTTCTTTATGTTTTGTAATTTAGTGTTTGTTTTTGTAATTTAGTTTAGTTTATTTAATTGTATGTAATTATAGGTAATTTATTTAATTATTTTATTGATAGTGTAGTGTTAGGTTTAATTGTAACTTAGGTTAGGATTTATTTTACAGGTAATTTTGTAATTATTTTAACTAGGTAGCTATTAAATAGTAAATAACTATTTAATAGCTATTGTACCTAGTTAAAATAAATACAAAGTTGCCTGTAAAATAAATATAAATCCTAAAATAGCTACAACATAATTATTTATTATATTGTACCTATATTAGGGTTTATTTTACAGGTAAGTATTTAGTTTTAAAGTGTCAGTAAACATTAAAAATAATGTTACATAATTCTGCACATAGTGCAGAATTATATAACATTATATTAGCGCAATCTTTATAAAACAAAATTTCCCCTTTGAATTTTAAAAAATACCTGCTGTTTTACAGACCCGCTCTCTGTGATCTGCTGAGCGGGTCTATTTTTTTCAAACAGCGCATCGGGCCAGCTGTATAGTCACAGCCCGGCCCGACCGCGCCATAGCACTAAGTGCAGCTCGCTCCTGCTCTGTCAGACAGCAGGAGCGAGCTGCACTTAGTGCTATGGCGCGGTCGGGCCGGGCTGTGACTATACAGCTGGTGTTTGCTTACCGCTACCGTAAGCAACGCTGGTATTGAGGGTTGAAGTGGCGGTGTGACGAAACCAATCTCGCCACTGTACATTGGAGGGCCTGTTATGGAACATTCTTTGGGCTGGAGGTACATGGGCTTAAGGATACCCAGAGACTGCATGGAAATATGGAATTTTATATGCTGGACACCCCATGTACTTTCATAACTCTGTCTTATGTCTATGTCACCCTGTATCCATAAATACAGGATGGGTACAGGGTGTGAGTGCACCTTTTGGGAGCAATTGTGACTCTATAAAGCAAGTGGGCATAAAAGACTTTATAGCTAATAAGAACTGTTCCTATATTCTGTAATAAGATGTATTCTATGTATGTTTCAGATCTGATTGTGTCTCAGGAGTCTGTCTGGGTAAACTGATTGTGTCCTTGTGTGATTATGTTAACTAGACTGCCCAACATCAGATTGTCTGAGTAAACGTTCTTCCCTAGTTAATTAACTTAATATGTTAATCTGTTTTACCTGTGAATAGACAATTGTTAGAGGTTTGATGCATTGTTCATATGTTTGCTTTACTGTTAAACCAATGCCCTTTGTAACCTGAACCCAGGGTGTATAAATCTGTGTGCTGCCTTCAAATAAAGCAGATATTCTGTTTAAACCTGAAAACTGGCTGGTTTGTGAATTGCTGATTCCCTATGCAGGACGTTGTTCCCTGGTATTAACCCTTGGTACACTGTTGGTACCGTAACATTGGTGGCAGCGACGGAATGAACCTTATCGCCCAGAAGAGCAACTACACAAGCCAGTAACCTCAGGAAGAGGGGGATTATTACAATACTGACTAAGATGGAAAAGAGAAAAGTAAATTTTGCAGCTTTTAAAAACTTCCTGGAAACAGAAGGAGAGATTGATGGGTACCTTGCGGATTTTGAGAGGCAATGTGCACTACACAAGGTACCCGCAGAGGACTGGGTCACGATATTATCTGGAAAATTATCCGGCCGGGCCAGAGAGGCTTTTCGGGCCATTCCAGATGAGGAAGTCAGGGATTATAATACTGTAAAAGAGGCTCTGCTCTCCAGGTATGCGGTTACACCGGAGGCATACCGGAGACGGTTCAGAGACACTGTTAAATTAGCTGGAGATTCCTACCTTGAGTGGGCATGTAAGGTGCACCGCACAGCAGCTCACTGGATAGCGGGGTGCCAAGCCATATCTGGGGAAGAGGTACTGCAGCTATTCCTGTTGGAACATTGCTTCGACAAATTACCCGCAGGAGTTCGAGAGTGGGTTCGGGACCGTAAACCCTCCACCCTGCAGGAAGCGGCTCGCTTGGCAGATGAGTATACGGATGCCCGCAAACTGGACACTGCTACCACTAAGCCCCCTGCTAGAGTGGAGTACAGACCCCCAGTCACCCCAGCAGCTGCCAGTTACCAAACCCCGGCGCACCACTATACCACACGGCCTCCGGCCACGAATTACCCTCAGAGAGCCCTGCGGTGCTACTCACAACCTATTCGGTGCTTTAGATGTAAGCAACTAGGGCACAAAAGACCAGAGTGTCCCCTAAACGCAGCGAACCAAGCGCAGTCCTGGAGAAGACCCGCCGGCGGAATCCCACGTAATCCTCAGCCTGCGGCCCGCTACGTAGAGGCGCAAGAATGCTGGAGCATCCTACATGAGGCAGACCTTGTGCAAGCTGCCCACCGGAATAACCGGCAACTGGTTAAAGTGAATGGGAAGAAGGTCAGTGGTCTACGGGATACTGGTGCTACCATGACCTTGCTTCAAAAGAACTTGGTGTCTGAGAAACAGTACACTGGAGACACTGTGGCTGTGAGGGTAGCAGGGGGCGATGTGTTCAGCCTACCTGTTGCCAGGGTACATTTGGATTGGGGAGTGGGCGCTAGACCTGTGAATGTGGGGGTCAAGAAGGACTTACCTGCTGATGTTCTTCTTGGAAATGACTTGGCCCCCCTTGTTTCTGCCTACGCTCCTATGGGTCCTGCTGATGTTAACTCTGTGACTACCCGTGCCCAGATCCGTGCAGCAGAGACTGACCCACCTGCTGCTAAGCCCCAGGACGCTGAGCTCAGTAAATCTCTATCCGCTATTGATATGTGGAGGTCCCGTTACAATGCGCTGATGAAGGAGAAGAGGAGCGCAGAGGAAAAAGCACGTTTAGAACAGGAATCTCTGCTAGACAAGCTGCACCGACAGACTGCAGAAAACACCAGCTTGAGAGTGGAACATGAAACATTAAAGACAAACTTAGTGACACTGGAGGAGAAGCTGACGCTGGCTCATAGTGAGGTGCAGCAACTCAAGGGCACCCTATGTCAGTATGAAGGGATTGTGGATACCTATAAAGAGCAGGTACAGAAAACTCGTAAAGAAGCTGATGGGATTTTGAAGGACTGTTTGGCCCTGGTCTGGGCACTGAGGAATTTGAACCCTTGTTTGTATGGACAGGAATTCTCTCTCATAACGGGAATACAGATGGATTGTCCCAGCAAACTGACATGCCTACCAGGCGCTCTGGTGGTATATGGCACAGTATATACCCTGGACAGCCGAGCATGACAAACCAGAGGGAGAGGAGTTTGATGGTCCTGTCGCCCAGCAACACGGCTGTTTAGCCAAAGGGGAGACGATTGGTCTCCCCCTCCAGCAGCACAGCTATGTATCCGAAGGGGAGACAGTCGGTCTTCCCCTCCAGCAACCAGGCTCCCACCAGGCTACTTCCATGGTAGTGCTGGCACCCGGGCAGAGTACAGCTGGTCTCTGCCCACCTCGCAACCCACCAATTCAGCGTACCAGTCCCCCACACAGCTGTGGTGAGGCACCTGGACATGGACAAGTTTTCCCCGTACTCAGGTGTAGTAACCATTTATTGTGAGTGGGCTGTACTACTAATTGTGTTTTATGGGTGGGTTGCTGGACTAACTAGGGCACTGACCGGCAGGAGGTCAGATACCCTGTTAGTCTGTTTGGAAAAGGGGAGAGATGTGACGAAACCAATCTCGCCACTGTACATTGGAGGGCCTGTTATGGAACATTCTTTGGGCTGGAGGTACATGGGCTTAAGGATACCCAGAGACTGCATGGAAATATGGAATTTTATATGCTGGACACCCCATGTACTTTCATAACTCTGTCTTATGTCTATGTCACCCTGTATCCATAAATACAGGATGGGTACAGGGTGTGAGTGCACCTTTTGGGAGCAATTGTGACTCTATAAAGCAAGTGGGCATAAAAGACTTTATAGCTAATAAGAACTGTTCCTATATTCTGTAATAAGATGTATTCTATGTATGTTTCAGATCTGATTGTGTCTCAGGAGTCTGTCTGGGTAAACTGATTGTGTCCTTGTGTGATTATGTTAACTAGACTGCCCAACATCAGATTGTCTGAGTAAACGTTCTTCCCTAGTTAATTAACTTAATATGTTAATCTGTTTTACCTGTGAATAGACAATTGTTAGAGGTTTGATGCATTGTTCATATGTTTGCTTTACTGTTAAACCAATGCCCTTTGTAACCTGAACCCAGGGTGTATAAATCTGTGTGCTGCCTTCAAATAAAGCAGATATTCTGTTTAAACCTGAAAACTGGCTGGTTTGTGAATTGCTGATTCCCTATGCAGGACGTTGTTCCCTGGTATTAACCCTTGGTACACTGTTGGTACCGTAACAGGCGGTAAATTCGGCTCAACGCACCCTTTTTGGAGCCTAACGCAGCCCCTCAGACAACTCTCAATACCAGCGTTGTTTGGAAGCAGCGGTAGGAATAAAAGCTGCGTTAGCTACGCGGGTCTTTACCGCCAAAACTCTAAATCTAGGCCATACTTTTTACCTCTGTAATTACCTTGTATTTAAGCTTCTGCTGACTGCCTCCTTATTTCAGATCTTTTGACAGATTTGCATTTCAAGCAATTAGTGCTGACTCTTAAATAACTCCACTTGCAGGAGCACAATGTTCTCTAAATGAAACACATGAACTAACGCCCTCCAGCTGTGAAAAACTGTCAATTGCAGAGGCAGTCTTCAAGGACTTAAAAATTAACATATAAGCCTACCTGGGTTTAGCTTTCAAATAAGAATACCAAGAGAACAAAGCAAATTTGATGATAAAAGTAAATTAGAACGCTGTTTGAAATTGCATACCCTATCTGAATCATGAAAGTTTAATTTGGACTTTATTATCCCTTTAATTATATATATATTTACTGTACACACAAACACACAGTGCTGGGGGTTAGAGAAAAAACTCTCTGTCAAAGGAACATTAAACATTTCTTGCTTTTGGAGGTTAAAAACAAATTCTGTAAACTTTTTTAGGCCCTTTGCAGCATTTTCAGTTTCTCTAGGAAGCACAGGGATGGAACAAAGCAGATTATTAGATAGAAACAAATTGTGTTTAATGTTCCTTTGAGGTTTATTTACAAACCACATGCTGTTTTACATTATTTACCTGCTTGTACTTGTTTCCTATCTAGAGCACAATATTATTTTATTTATTCATTGTCACATATCACTGGTGAATTGCCAGAATCATAATGCATTTTTAAGAAGGGAAATTAATGTGCAGCTGGTGTATTTAAATAGTCAGGAATCCCCCCCCTCCTGTCATTACATAGAGAACAGCATAAAGGAAAAAAGTTACCATCCATACTTATTTGACCTTTTGAAAAACAATTGCCTTATAGTGTTATATTGGAGTTGAACGCAATCTTGTTGACTGTGGTCCGCTCTCAATTTGCTTTTTTGACATCAGAACTATCACAATCGATAACACCAGTTCTTTATTAGCAAAAGACTGAATCAGATATTGGAAACGTTTTCCCTATGATGCATAGGGATCATCATAAACTTCAGCAATCAGACACCAGTTATCAACTTAATATAGACAACAAAAATGGACACCTCAAACTCAACAGCCAAAAGTACTTCATAAATGTTTGTTGCCAAAAATCATCAGTCAACACCAGACCAATAACACACATCAGGTAAATGATAACATCACACACCTGTTGTATAACTTATTAACATTTATTTTATTTTAGATGTGCTCTGATTTAGCCACATGAGCACATGTCACTGATATACATTCAGAAGAAACCACCAACATAAGTTCTATTTTATTACATGTATTATTAATAAATCCCTAATAAAGAGATAGCAGTCTAGCCCCTCCAGTCACACAAATTCCTAGCTGATTCTATTGATCCATTTACTACCCCTCTATGGACAAATGTAAAGCATTTGCTTAACTATCCTCAGGTGAACCAATCACAATGATTAAGACACTGATCACCCCCAACAGGGAAATATTCAATCATGGTAAATCAGAGGTGCTTGCGGACTGGAGTTGGGAAACGTTGATGTAAGAATGGAGGAATGTTAAGGAACAGTAAAATCAATCTTTATGGTTCAGACAGAGTATGCAATTTTAAGAGATGTTTTATATTCACTTCTTTTATCAAATTTACTACCTTCTCTTGGTATCCTATGTTGAAAAGCATACCTTGGTAGGCTCAGGAGCAGCAATGCACTACTTTGAGCTAGCTGGTGATTGGTGCCTACGTATTTCCTCTTGTCGTTGGCTCACCTTATAAGTTTGGCTGGGTCTCAGTAGTGCATCACTGCTCTGAAGCTGACTTTAATTATGTTTTTAATCCTTTTTTCAGGGATAAAGTACATAATAATCACATGGAAACAATAGTGCAATATAGAAATTCTCCAGCCCATTAGAACATTTTTGTTTTCCACTTTCATGTCCCCTTCAGAATGCGCTGCACATTTATGTTCACTGAATAAAGTTTATTAAAAACAAGACGTGCAAAGAAGAAATATAAACAGGTTTTTTTTTATATTTAGAAAAGGGAAATAACCTCAATTTGTTTTATTTAGAAAAAAATACTCAAATTTACATAAATGCTGATTTCTATAGGTCACATTATATAGGTCTAATTTACATGAATGCTGATTTCTATAGGTCACATTATATACTGTAGGTCTAATTTACATAAATGCTGATTTCTATAGGTCACATTATATAGTTCTAATTTACATAAATGCTGATTTCTATAGGTCACATTATATATGTCTAATTTACATAAATGCTGATTTCTATAGGTCACATTATATAGGTCAAATTTACATAAATGCTGATTTCTATAGGTCACATTATATAGGTCTAATTTACATAAATGCTGATTTCTATAGGTCACATTATATAGGTCTAATTTACATAAATGCTGATTTCTATAGGTCACATTATATAGGTCAAATTTACATAAATGCTGATTTCTATAGGTCACATTATATAGGTCTAATTTACATAAATGCTGATTTCTATAGGTCACATTATATAGGTCTAATTTACATAAATGCTGATTTCTATAGGTCACATTATATAGGTCTAATTTACATAAATGCTGATTTCTATAGGACACATTATATAGGTCTAATTTACATAAATGCTGATTTCTATAGGTCACATTATATAGGTCTAATTTACATAAATGCTGATTTCTATATGTCACATTATATAGGTCTAATTTACATATGTACAATAGTCCAGTTTATATTATGATGCTCTTATGAAATATTGAAGATTCATAAATAAAAAATAAATAAATCATATAGGTATAAAATAAAGGAAAATAATACTGTATAAAATAAATTAAAACAATGCTTTGTCTTTTTTTTTTATTGTTTCTATTTTTGAGTGAGTTATTCCACATTAAATAATATTTATTAACTGTTATATACTTCCTTTTATGTGATAAGTGTATATACTTAGGTTTAATAGCTTATTGCTTCTATTCTGTGATTGGCTGATGACTGTCACATGATACAGGGGACAGGGAAATTAAATGAAACTTTGAAAAGTGTCTAGAAAAAACATTTACTGGTCATTTGAAATGTGAATTAAATGTTGTGGGATAAGATTGTGGTTTTTTTTATGTATTATTACTGCATTTTATGGTCTTCTAAGGTAGACAATAAGTTCTTGATAACTCTAATGTGTTTTGTTCTGTAATAAATCCCAGGGAACAATACACCTAACAGTGCCATATTTTGTAAAACTGTCAGTCTTTCAGAAAGTGAATCCAGGAGGCATCTGAACACTGCCCAATCACACCCCAAACTCTCCAACTAGTCCCATAAATTGTCTAGCCACGCCTACTGACTTACACACATAGGTTTTCAATTCTAATCTATTCTTGTTCGATACCAAACAATATGGGATTAGACATTATTTATTTTTGTTATCAAAAAGATCACAGAAAAACCTTGATAACAACCATGTTATTTAATCCCTCCCCCAATCGTCACCGTTAATGACAAATAATGGCTGTCAATTGCCAAATTCCAAATCAATACACAAAAAGATACGACTGCTCTCCTTGATGCCAAGCCACTCTCACCAACTGACCAGATCACTTATGCTCATTCTGCTGGTCCAACATTCCCTCCTGTCCTGACAGTCTCCTTTCTCTTTTTGCATGTCCCAGTGGTCGATATCTTGTAGATATGTTTTTGCATTTAATTGATGTTGATCTCGTGTTCAGTAAAATTTTATATCAATATATTTAGATTGTAAGCTTTATAACCTAATTATTGTTATAAATTCTCACATCCCCATTAGGACCTATCTTTAGTTTATGCTTAGAAACCTACTGGTGATAAGTCCACATATGTAGTAATATTTGCCTCAATACTATTCTGCCTTTTGATAATCTGCACTCAGTTATATCTCCCCCCTTATTTATTTTGGGTATATGTATATATATATTCTGCTTACTAATTGCTTCATATGAATTCTTTAATTATATTTATTATAAACATTTTTTATTATTATGATCTTTTAAACTTAATGTATATTTCCTCTATTTTAAATATATCTCTCTTGTTATTATTATGATCTACAGTATATATTATATATTTTTAACCACCTATTTATTTGCTATGTATTTATGAATAGAATGTAATTTTATCCATCGTCTTTACATTATTACTGCCGGCTTTACACATAGATATGGTCTGCACAAGCTTTCAGCTATCGGTAAATGGTGGCATATTGTGGTTGAATTGCAAATATTTAGTTCTGTATTCAATATTAGCGTAACTAGGTTAACACCGCTTGTGAGCTTGTGAGTATGATGAAACGAGCACTATTAGTTTTTAGAAACAGTGACGTTCTGGATGACGAATTTGACATATATGGCACACGTGACTCATGATTCGTCCAATAGGAAAGGGGGCGGGCCGCCGCTCCCCTTATTTAAGCAGACACTTAGACAGCTCATTCATTCTACCCCTCTGAAGTAGAAGGGACAAATATTTAACCTTTGAAACGCATCAGGGCATATACATACCTTTTTTGAGCTAAGCACCGGCTGGTGCTTCTTTTACGTATTTCATCTTGATTGTTTGCTGCCGACCAGGACTTTTCAACACGTTTATTGTTGCCTGTGATATTGGCTCTGGTGACTGTTTTATGCTTTACCCATACCTCATATTGTTTGAGGATTTACAATGTGAGTGTATTATACTTATTTATATATTTGTCTTATTAAATTACAGTATTACACTAACTGGATCTTTTCTATCATTATTTACTCTGAGCACCTGTTGCTGAACGAGAGGACAGAAGGACCAATATTAATCATACACTCCAGGAGGTGGATGAAAACCATTCAATACAGTCCAAAAAAAGAACAAACACGTTGGATGTCTTTCCCTCACAGATGCGGCAACTTACCTCATTAGATTGAGGTAATTTCTGGTAAGGGGAATACCTTCATTTTTATCATCATCTTGAATTTAATAAGAACTATTATATTCAATATTTAAAAGAATTAAATGCTCATTCTGATTTAGATTAGAACTTTTAGCACTGTTTTCTCCTTTGTCGTAATATATATATATATATCTAAATATATATATATATATGAATAGTAAGCTGGAGAGCCTTTCTAGCTATAGCTCCCTTTGTATAAGAATGTATATATATATATATATATATATATATATATATTGCAAGCTTGAGAGCCTATCTTACTGTAGCTCACTTTGTATAAGAATATATATATATATATATATATATATATTAGGGGTCAAGTCAAGCGGGAACGCATGGGAACGGAGTTCCTGCACTATTTTTGCAGAGGGAACTATGTATGACAGAGAACAGAAATGCTTCAGTAAACACTGCTGCTGCTGGTGGGAGGAGCTGGAGAGTAGTCTGGTTAGAGGGATAGTGAGATCCTATAGTAATGGTCATTAACATTTCCTATAATACACTAAATGCAGGCCTGTCAGCGGTCCTGCTGTGTGATTACCCTGCACTGTGTGGAACACATGGTGCTTACATTTCTGTGTGGCTTGCTCTGGGGTTATTTAACTTCAGAAATAGGACTATTGCACCTTAAGTGGGTGAGACTCTGCTTTCATTAGCCAAACTGTATAGATTATATACATATAAATACAGTGTGTATGTATATATATATATATATATATATATATATATATATATATATATATATATATATATAGCCATATTAATTGTGAGGGGGTGGATGTCTTAGTGAGTTCCCACACTTTTTCCTGTGCGACTTTACCCCTGTATATATTGTAAGCTTGAGAGTCTTTCTAACAGTATCCCTTTGTATAAGAATGTATATATACACTGCTCAAAAAAATAAAGGGAACACTTAAACAACACAATGTAACTCCAAGTCAATCACACTTCTGTGAAATCAGACTGTCCACTTAGGAAGCAACACTGAGTGACAATCAATTTCACATGCTGTTGTGCAAATGGGATAGACAACAGGTGGAAATTATAGGCAATTAGCAAGACACCCCCAATAAAGGAGTGGTTCTGCAGGTGGTGACCACAGACCACTTCTCAGTTCCTATGCTTTCTGGCTGGCTGATGTTTTGTTCACTTTTGAATGCTGGTGGTGCTTTCACTCTAGTGGTAGCATGAGACGGAGTCTACAACCCACACAAGTGGCCCAGGTAGTGCAGCTCATCCAGGATGGCACATCAATGCAAGCTGTGGCAAGAAGGATTGCTGTGTCTGTCAGTGTAGTGTCCAGAGCATGGAGGCGCTACCAGGAGACAGGCCAGTACATCAGGAGACGTGGAGGAGGCCGTAGGAGGGCAACAACCCAGCAGCAGGACTGCTACCTCCGCCTTTGTGCAAAGAGGAACAGGAGGAGCACTGCCAGAGCCCTGCAAAACAAAATGACCTCCAGCAGGCCACAAATGTGCATGTGTCTGTTCAAACGGTCAGAAACAGTCTCCATGAGGGACGGCCCGACGTCCACAGGTGGGGGTTGCGCTTACAGCCCAACACCGTGCAGGACATTTGGCATTTGCCAGAGAACACCAAGATTGGCAAATTCGCCACTGGCGCCCTGTGCTCTTCACAGATGAAAGCAGGTTCACACTGAGCACATGTGACAGACGTGACAGAGTCTGGAGACGCCGTGGAGAATGTTCTGCTGCCTGCAACATCCTCCAGCATGACCGGTTTGGCAGTGGGTCAGTAATGGTGTGGGGTGGCATTTCTTTGGGGGACCGCACAGCCCTCCATGTGCTCACCAGAGGTAGCCTGACTGCCATTAGCTACCGAGATGTAAAGAACAAAGTATTTAATTAGAATATTTAATTCATTCAGATCTAGGATGTGTTAATTTAGTGTTCCCTTTATTTTTTGGAGCAGTGTATATATATATATATATATATATATAGATACATATATAGATTGTAAGCTTGAGAGCCTCTCTAACTGTAGCTCACTTTGTATAAGAATGTATATATATACAGTATATATATATATATATATATATATATATATATATATATATAAAAGTAACAAGAACTTGCACTCGCTGGTCTTTCCTTCAGAAAAACACATTTATTGTAACGTTTCGGAGACAAAGTATCTCCTTCCTCAGACCCGTTTCACCCGTTATGTTGGGCAAAACAGGTGAAACGCATTGAAGGAAGTGGAGCTGCTTTGTCCTGTGAACTAGATTCTATACTAGGTACCTAGTCTCACCCGCGTGTGATATACGCTAAGTGGGGGTTGTTCATCTTGTGGAACACGAATTCTACTAACTACCGGGATCCTGACGGCTCTTCTCAGGCGTAAAGGACTGTGAGTATTGCATCTTTCACACAAGACACTGGCCTGGCAAATCGTGATCCGGTAGGACTGTGAGTAGTAATACACCAACTGCATAAGTGGGGTAAGTGTTATCCATCCTACTTCCCCTGAAGGTGAGCAGTGGTTTATTAAGATGCTGACTTGACATCACTGAGATTTGGCGGACTGCGCACATTTTGTACCAAGGCTGCTTTTTGAAGTAACAAAGTAACAAAGAAGATCTGTTACATTTATTTGCTACATTTTTGCATGTGCACACGGAGACTATTTGGATCTATTGCCTGGTGTCTGAAGACATGGATCCTTTCTCTCTCTGTATAAGGAGAATAAACCGTCCATTATTTGGAGCTGTTTTAAAGGTTGTTTTATTATAAGGTGGTATTGGACATTATTTTCACAGATACTTCTTTTTAACAATTTTAAGGAGTATAACCTAGATTATTATTATATTATCTTATAAAGGGAGACGTCCCTGATATCTGCTTGTTTACTTTCTATTTGACTATATGTTAACAGAATAAATGTGTTGGTTATATCTGACTTTTCAGCGCCCTCGTTTTTCATCCATTTTGTAAGAAAATCTTTAGTCGCCTGAAGGTAATACTTTAAAGCACGAACCACGTCCAAATTGTGCAAAAGCCATTCCTTCTGAGAAGTAGGTTTAGGACACAAAGAAAGAACAACAATCTCCTGGTTAATGTTCCTGTCAGAAACAACCTTAGGAAGAAATCCCAACTTAGTACGCAAAACAACCTTTTCAGAATGGAAGATAAGATAAGGAGATTCACACTGCAATGCCAAGAGTTCCGAGACTCTACGAGCAGAGGAAATAGCAACAAGAAATAAAATTTTCCAAGATAACAGCTTAACATCTAAAGAATGCATAGGCTCAAACGGAGGCCGTTGGATAACATGAAGAACTAAATTTAGACTCCAAGGAGGAGTAACCGGTTTGAACACAGGCTTAATTCTAACCAAGGCCTGAAAAAAAGACTGAATGTCTGGAACATCTGCCAGATGTTTATGCAACAAAATAGATAAAGCAGAGATTGGACCCTTCAAAGAACTTGTCGATAATCCTTTTTCCAATCCTTCTTGGAGAAAAGACAAAATCCTAGGAATCCTAACTCTACTCCATGAGCAACCTTTGGATTCACACCAATATAGATATTTACGCCATATCTTATAATAAATTCTTCTGGTCACAGGCTTACGAGCCTGGATCATGGTCTCAATGACCGATTCAGAAAAACCCCGCTTAAACAGAATTAAGCGTTCAATCTCCAAGCAGTCAGCTTCAGAGAAACTAGATTTGGATGAAGGAAGGGTCCTTGAATTAGAAGGTCCTTCCTCAGCGGAAGACTCCAAGGTGGTTGAGATGACATGTCCACCAGATCTGCATACCAAATCCTGCGAGGCCAGGCCGGTGCAATGAGTATCACTGATGCCTTCTCCTTCTTGAGTAGAGCAATCACCCGAGGAAAAAGCGCAAATGGAGGGAATAGGTATGCTAGACTGAAGGTCCAAGGAACCGCCAAGGCATCTATTATTTCCACCTGGGGATCCCTGGACCTCGATCCGTATCTCGGGAGCTTGCCATTCTGATGCGATGCCATGAGATCTAATTCCGCTGACCCCACTTGCGGACCAGGCTGGCAAACACTTCCGGATGGAGTTCCCACTCCCCCGGAGGAAAGGTCTGCCTGCTCCGGAAATCTGCCTCCCAGTTGTTCACCCCTGGGATATGGATCGCCGACAGACAACAAGAGTGAGTCTCTGTCCACTGGATTATCTTGGATAAATCTCTCATCGCTAAGGAACTCCTCATTCCTCCCTGATGATTGATGTAAGCTACTGACGTTATGTTGTCCGACTGGAACCTGATAAACTGGACCGAATCTAACTGAGGCTAAGTCAGAAGAGCATTGTAGATTGCTCTCAGATCCAGAATGTTTATGGGAAGAACAGACTCTGACCGAGTCCAAACTCCCTGAGCCTTTAGAGAGCCCCAGACTGCTCCCCACCCCAGAAGGCTGGCGTCTGTTGTCACAATCACCCAAGATGGACTGCGAAAGCAGGTTCCCTGGGAGAGATGATCCAGAGACAACCACCATTGAAGAGAATCCCTTGTCTCCTGCTCCAGTAGAATTTGAGGAGACAAATTGGTATAATCTCCGTTCCATTGCCTGAGCATGCTTAACTGCAGAGGTCTGAGATGAAACCGAGCAAAGGGAATGATGTCCATTGCCGCCACCATCAGCCTGACTACCTCCATACACTGAGCCACTGACGGCCGAGGAGTGGACTGAAGGACTCGGCAAGTAACTGCAATCTTCGATTTCCAGACTTCTGTCAGAAAGATCTTCATTGACAGAGAATCTATTACAGTTCCCAGGAAAGTTACCCTTGTACTTGGGACAAAAGAACTCTTTTGAAAATTGACCTTCCACCTGTGAGAGCGAAGGAAAGACAATACCATGCTCGTGTGGGATTCCGCTAGATGGGAGGACTTTACCTGGACTAGAATGTCGTCCAGATAAGGCGCCACGGAAATGCCTCAAGAACGAAGTACCGCTAACAGAGACCCCTTTAGATCCCCCCCAGAGGCGTAACTAGAAACCACAGGGCCCAGGTGCAAGAATCTAAGAAGGGGCTCTTGAGGTCTAAAATGGGTCTGAAGGTTCCCTCCTTTTTTGGAACCACAAATAGGTTGGAGTAAAATCCCTGACCCTTTTTGCAGGGTAACAAGAGCAATCACTTCCAGATCGGAGAGGTCTCTTACACAATGTAAAAACGCCTCTCTTTTTGTCTGGTCTGCAGACAATCTTGAAAGTAGGAACCTCCCCCTGGGAGGAAAACTTTTGAAATCCAACTGATATCCCTTGGACACAATTTCCAATGCCCAGGGATCCTGAGCATCCCGAATCCAGGCTTGAACGAAGAAGGAAAGTCTGCCCCCTACCAGATCCGGTCTCGGATCGGGGGCATGACCTTTATGCTGACTTGAATTCAATGGTAGGCTTCTTAGCCTGTTTACCCTTATTCCAAGGCTGGCTGGATCTCTATGCCGGCTTGGGTTGATCCTGTTTGACAATGCAAGATGAGGAACTTCCCCTGAAATTACGAAAGTTACGAAAATTACTCTGGCGGACCTTCGTCTTATTTCTCTTATCTTGAGGTAGAAAATGGCCTTTACCTCCCGTGATGTCAGAAATAATTTCTGATAGACCAGGGCCAAATAAGGTCTTCCCCTTATATGGGATAGCTAAAAGCTTTGACTTAGAAGAGACGTCCGCAGACCAAGGCTTCAGCCATAAGGCCCTGCAGGCCAAAATAGAAAAACCTGAAATCTTAGCTCCCAGTTTGATAATTTGAAGGTAAGCGTCTGTGATAAAGAAATTAGCTAACTTGAGGGCCTGAATTCTATCTTGAATCTTATCCAAGGATGTCTCCGTTCTGAGAGCATCAGATAAGGCGTCAAACCAATATGCAACTGCACTGGTAACAGTAGCAATACACACAGTCAGTTGCCATTGTAGACCCTGGTGTACGTACATCTTCTTGAGCAGGCCCACTAATTTCTTGTCCATAGGATCTTTGAACGCACAACTATCCTCTATAGGGATAGTAGTTCTCTTGGCTAAAGTGGAAATAGCCCCTTCCACTTTAGGTACAGTCTGCTAAGCCTGCTTGATAGAGTTGGCTATGGGAAACATCTTCTTGAAAATAGGATATGGAGAAAAAGGAATACCCGGTTTCTCCCACTCCTTAGCAATAATCTCAGAAGCTCGGTCAGGAACCGGAAAAACATCAGTTGAGGAAGGAACCTCGAAATATCTGTTCAACTTACTGGACATCTTAGGGACAACCATAACTGGAATTGCTATCATCCAAAGTAGCTAAAACCTCCTTTAGCAATAGACGGAGGTGTTCCAGCTTAAATCTAAAAGAAACCACCTCAGTATCAGTGAGAGGCACACCTTCAGAATCTGAAATCTCTCTGTCAGATGCTACCACAGCTTCTTCCTCCCCAGGCACCTGAGAGGAAGATTCCGAAACTGCAACAATTGCATCAGAAACCTCGCTAACTGAATGACTTGTCTGCCTCTTACGTTTACCCTTTTGCAGCATGGGAAAAGCAGATAGCGCATCAGAAATGGTAGAAGATATGAGAGACGCGATGTCTTTTAAAGTAACCCCAGTGTTGGTTACAGAGGATACGCAGGGCACTGCTTGTGAGGGTGGTAACACCTGGAGCTCTTGAATAGACAGTTGTGGCATACAATGTTCATCATTAGAATCCTGAACAACATCCCCCTTAGAAGAAGTTGGCTCAGAATTTTTTTTATTTTTAAAACGTATAGCCCTCTCAATACACATAGGACAGAAAGGTATTCGTGGTTCCACAAAAGCATTATCACACAAAGAGCAGGAACAGTTTACAATGTCCCTTGATCCATACTTGTTCACACTTAGAAATATTTTAACACAAACACTGTAAATTTAATAAAACTTTTAACATGCAAAAAAATGGTACTGTGCCTTTAAATTTTAAAAGCGCATCTTTTTTACTGCGCACTGCAAATTAGCCAAGGGAAAACAAGTTAAACTAACCCCCCAGCACCTCCACACCTCAGCAGCCCTGCTAAGGCACCTACCCTTCAAACAACCAGGAAGTTCCCCCTAGCGCAACGGGAGGCTTGGCAAGACGCCCAGAACCGACAGAGGTAGTCCGGTCCTAGGAACGCATGCAGTCACAAACATGCGTTCCTAGTAAACATAGACAGGAGCTTCCTCACTAGCAGTCCAAACACACTTCCTCTAAGTTGTAAGAAAAGGCGCGCGCCCATCGTGGGCGTGAGCTAACTAACTGTCTTCTCCCGGTAAAAAATTAACCCCTGAGCAGAAGAAATGCACCAAACAGTAAACACTTTCCACAGAAACGTAAAAATAAGATATCAAATACACTGTCAGTTGTTAACAGAGTACAGTTTAATAGAATTGCCATAACAATAGAGCTCCTCAACGCTCAGACCAGCCCTCCAGTGCCCCACATATAGCTGTCCAGCACTCCCTCTTAGTATCATGGGAGATAGTGCCCAATAAAAAAGGTCCCCCCTTCTATGAAGCTCCTTAGTGCTGCAAAAAGGTAAAAGTATGTGCCCCCAGAAAAAGAAAAAGCACTTACCTCTTAACACTGCCTGACAGTAAAGCAGATCACAGGTGTGAGAGGTCCTCTTCCTCACATAGACCTGCAGAAAAATAAAGACTGAGTCATGTCCCTCAGACTGTAGAAAGGTAGGGCAGTAATAAATATGGGAGGCGCAGTGAGAATTATGTCCCACAAGTTCCCATTACTCTAAAGCCACCAAAGCTCTACTGAAGAGACTGATATGGACTACGGCTACACCCTAGGACAAAGCAGCACAATCTTGCACTACTTTAAAAAATAATAAACTCTTGATTGCAGAATCTAACCTAACACCTCACTTTACCTCTTCCTATCACTAACGCAGGCAAAGAGAATGACTGGAGTGGGAGAGAAGGGAGGAGCTAAGTAACAGCTCTGCTGTGGTGCTCTTTGCCTCCTCCTGCTGACCAGGAGATGAAAATCCCATTAGTTATTGAGATGATCCGTGGACTCATTGTGTCATAAAAAAGAAAAAGCATATATTTTGGGAGCCAAAACCCAATAGACTATAGTTAGTAGAGCAAAAATGAAAAGGTAAAATGTTTGCATTAGCCTGTGCCTTTAAACAGATCACAGGTCATTTTTAAATTTCTTTAGGACTAGTCATGTTGTATTTCACTAAATGTTTTAACTCACATATTCCCTTTACTGCAATCTATAGGTAACCAATAATATACAAACAAAACAACACAATTTTCTCAAGTAGTAGGATATTTACTAAGCTAAAATTGATGCAAAAAAAAATGAAACTTACAGAGAGAAGTTCTCCAGATGTTGTTATTTCCACTACTGATTTTATCATTAGAACATAAATATACATGAAGCTAATCTCAAAAGAGGTTAATGTTTACACCATAAACAATATCAAATAAAAATGTAAAACAATAATCCACTTAAGTGTCGACAAAAAAAGGATTTAATAGAAACACTGGCTGTTTTACACCCAATTATAAACATCTGCAACTTTATTTCAATTTATATTTTACTTGCCTTGTGCAGAAGAAACTAATTAGCACTAATGAGGACGTAAATAATTTATGCACAGTTGCAACTGGTCTGTTATTTCAGAAAAGTCATGTTTTTCAGTATTGATTTTTTTAACCCTATTTCTACAAGAGAGGTTGTTAGAACAGGTCTTCCTGTTTGTACTGTTGTTAGTTTCCAAAATGTTGCTTTCTTGTAAAATATTAAGGGCTAGATTACAAGTGGAGCACAAACGGGTGCGCGATAAATAACTAGCCATTACAAGTGGGAGGTTATTTTTTAAAAATTTTACTTTTTTTTTTTTTTTAAATAAAAAAACAACTGCACTAAGCAGTTTTTAGGGGTTAAAAGAGGCGGGTGTTAGAAAACAAACAGCAATAAAAAGTGCCTTTACATTGCGGTTTAAGGGAACTGTGTGTTCCCAGTAAATATATATGTATATGCTTATATATATATATACAGTATCCCACAAAAGTGAATACACCCCTCACATTTTTGTAAATATTTTATTATATCTTTTCATGTGAAAATACTGAAGAAATTACACTTTGCTACAATGTAAAGTAGTACTCACTTTTGTTGCCAACGGTTTAGACATTAATGGCTGTGTGTTGAGTTATTTTGAGGGGACAGCAAATTTACACTGTTATACAGGCTGTACACTCACTACTTTACATTGTAGCAAAGTGTAATTTCTTCAGTGCTGCCACATGAAAAGATATAATAAAATATTTACAAAAATGTGAGGGGTGTACTCACTTTTGTGAGATACTGTATATATTTATGTGTTAATATGTGTATATACATATATATTTATGTGTTAATATGTGTATATACACATAGCAACACATAAATAAATATATAACTATATATATATAAAATCATATACATATATATATATATATATTACATTTGCTGCCCATTGCTTTGCGACTTAACCCCTTTGCTGCGCTAGGTTCTCTGCCATGCCTCACAGGCTTCCATGCAATGTGAACGTGAGGTCACGTTCGCATTGCGGATAACTTTTAATACCAGCACATAATTGGTGCGCTGGTATTACTAAGTAAAGCGCAAAAAAACGCTTTAACGAAAGAGATATTTTGCACTCCACTTGAAATCTATCCCTAAATCTAGGTGGACTTGATATGACTTATAAGATTTAATGATAAGAACGTAAGTCACTAATTAAAACACACATTTTTATAAAGAATTCACAATCTTACATACGCAACATCAACAAATAATCTCTTGACATCAGACAAGTCATACTCCTAACTAATGACACTGTCTAGATACAGGTGATGGGATAATATGGCTTGCGCACAGCGATCTTACTTTACAGACAGGGTATCTTTATTTCATGAGTGAGAGTGATTATTTGCAAGATAAAATAAAGATATATAAAGTATTTTGTTGGACAATTTTCAGTTGTTTAAGCAAGTAATACAAATGAAAGTGTTGCAGGGTTTTTTTATATCTTTGTTCTCACACTAGATCTATGTTATAAATTCTCCTTCATCTCTCATGCAGCTGTAAGAAAGAACACATTTAATAATTCACGTATATAACGTGGTCTTTCTTTAGTAAAAAGATCAAAGTATTGCTCCATGAGTGGTCATTAGTGTTAAACAGAAGGGTAACATGTTTCTTGCACTGCTAGTTTGATTAGGTAAGCTGAATCTCCTGTGATATTCTCCCTTAGAATTTCAATACTAAGTGAACCAGAAAAAGTGATAGGAGATAGAGCGCAAAAAATGCTTAAACCTTTTAGATATAGACCTCTATGAGAGAGAAATGGTTAATAGCAATATGTTTCTAGTGGTAAAGCAGACTTTAGGGTAATCTGGCCAGAACAAATATAGTATAAAGCCAGAAAAATATCTTATACAGGTACAGAATAAAATATATTATGGAGGACAATTGCAAATGGCAGAATTAAAAATGAATTTATTAAGTTAAAACAATAAAATACTGAATCAATAGCCACTAAATATTTATAAATATTGGGGCAGAGGATGAGTTGGATGACCAGGTTAATTAAGAATAATGGGGTACCCCATAAAAGAGAGGATAAAAGTTCTCTAATGATCAGTGGTAGGTAACATATGCGTGGTTCCACTGTAGTAATAAACTCTTGTGGGAATATGATTGGAGGACAAAAATCAGTCTTTTTCTAAATGTCAATCTTCTATAACTTGGAGTATTTGTTCAATATGAGAAGAGTTATCTTCTTTCTGTTGTGATAGTAAAGTAGACTTTGGTGTAATAAATATACAAGTTGGTACTTACTGTCTGTCTCAAGCTTACCCCGCAGACCAGTCCTGGAGCCTATCCGTCATGTTTCTTGTAACTCCTGTTAATGTGTTACGGGTCTTTTTTCCAGAATGGTCCTTCTGTGCCGTTCCTTTGGCTCTGCGGTCCTGCGTGTGCTCACTGAGGTCAGAACTTTTCAGTAACTTTGAACAATTTTTCAGCGGTTGTGAGCGTAAGGGACTGTCAATTCTAGCAGTTCCCACGCTGATTACTGTTGTCTCCGGATCTCTGTGGTGTGTTGTCGGGTGGTTTGGTGGTGATTAACAGTTACAGCTACACGTTTCAGCCGTTAGATCGGCCTTTTTCAAGCTATACTGCTATCAGTTTGTTCTCAGTCAATTTATATCTTCTTCTGAGCGCGTTTTTTTTTATTTTTCAATTGCGCACAACTGAGAGTATTTCAACACAGCTGTTGGCCCTATGTTAGTTATGGGTCTGCAAGTAGGAGTTTTTCTATTCTGTGATCTGTTTAAAGGCACAGTCTAATGCAAACATTTTACCTTTTCATTTTTGCTCTACTAACTATAGTCTATTGGGTTTTGGCTCCCAAAATATATGCTTTTTCTTTTTTATGACACAATGAGTCCATGGATCATCTCAATAACTAATGGGATATTCACCTCCTGGTCAGCAGGAGGAGGCAAACAGCTGTTAAATAGCTCCTCCCTTCGCTCCCACTCCAGTCATTCTCTTTGCCTGCGTTAGTGATAGGAAGTGGCAAAGTGAGGTGTTAGATTAGTTTCTTCAATCAAGAGTTTATTTTTTAAAGTAGTGCAAGATTGTGCTGCTTTGTCCTAGGGTATAGCCGTAGTCCATATCAGTCTCTTCAGGAGAGCTTTGGTGGCTTTAGAGTAATGGGAACTTGTGGGACATAATTCTCACTGCGCCTCCCATATTTATTACTGCCCTACCTTTCTACAGTCTGAGGGACATGACTCAGTCTTTATTTTTCTGCAGGTCTATGTGAGGAAGAGGACCTCTCACACCTGTTCCATATATGTTTTACATATGCATTTTCATCTATTAAAACCAAATATCCATTTAAAGAGAATAGAAAAACTCCTACTTGCAGACCCATAACTAACATAGGGCCAACAACTGTGTTGAAATACTCTCAGTTGTGCGCAATTGAAAAATTAAAAAAAAACGTGCTCAGAAGAAGGTATAAATTGACTGAGAACAAAGTGATAGCAGTATAGCTTGAAAAAGGCAGATCTAAAGGCTGAAACGCGTAGCTCTAACTGCTAATCACCACCAAACCACCCGACAACACACCACTGAGATCAGGAGACACAGTAATCAGCGTGAGAACTGCTAGAATTGACAGCCTCTTACGCTCACAACTGCTGAAAAATTGTTCAAAGTTACTGAAAAGTTCTGACCTCAGTGAGCACACGCAGGACCGCAGAGCCAAGGAACGGCACAGAAGGACCATTCTGGAACAAAGACCTGTAACACATTAACAGGAGTTACAAGAAACACGACGGATAGGCTCTAGGACCGGTCAGCGGGGTAAGCTTGAGACAGACAGTAAGTACCAACTTGTATATCTATTATACCAAAGACTACTTTACTATCACAACAGAAAGAATATAACTTTTCTCATATTGAACAAATACTCCAAGTTATAGAAGATTGACATTTAGAAAAAGACTGATTTTTGTCCTCCAATCAGATTCCCACAAGAGTTTATTACTACAGTGGAACCACGCATATGTTATCTACCACTGATCATTAGAGAACTTTTATCCTCTCTTTTATGGGGTACCCCATTATTCTTAATTAACCTGGTTGGCCGACCCATCCTCTGCCCCAATATTTATAAATATTTAGTGGCTATTGATTCAGTATTTTATTGTTTTAACTTAATAAATTCATTTTTAATTCTGCCATTTGCAATTGTCCTCCATAATATATTTTATTCTGAACCTGTATAAGATATTTTTCTGGCTTTATACTCTATTTGTTCTGGCCAGATTACCCTAAAGTCCACTTTAGCACTAGAAACATATTAATATTAACCATTTCTCTCTCATAGAGGTCTATATCTAAAAGGTTTAAGCATTTTTTGCACTCTATCTCCTATCACTTTTTCTTTTTCCATGAGTGGTCAATATTGTGGTTCTCTTCCGACGTTCATCTGCATGGTAAAGTTTGAGGTTGGAAAGTGTGATATATAATACATTTTTGTGTTTAAAAGTTTTAATACACTTAGACCGGTTTCTCTTTGCGCTTTTTGTTTGTTTTCTGTTTATATAAAGTTTTGTATTAAGCTAAAGGGATATGAAACCCATTTTTTTCATGATTCAGATAGAACAGCAATTTTAATCCACTTTCTAACTTACTACTATTATTTATTTTTCTTTGTTCTCTTGGTACATTTAGCCAGCAATCAGCAAGCGCTACCCAGGTGTTGAACCAAAAATGGTCCGGTCCTAAGCTTACATTCCTGCTTTACAAATAAAGATACCAAGAGAATGAAGAAAATTGATAAAAGGAGTAAATTAGAAAGCAGCTTAAAATTGCTGTTCTATCTGAATCATGAAAGAAAAAAATTTGGGTTTCATATCCCCTTTTTTTTTATTTACAGCAATCAAGAGGTAAGTAAATTTAGGTATTTTTTCCTATGGGTCTGGTTTTGTGCCCCTTTAAGTTCACACTTTGCTTTACAACAATACCATAATATCCCAGAATTTCCTTGTGATATCACAAGATTTCAGAGTAAACTTCCTGGTGATGAAGAAGAAAAGGAAATTACTGCACATGTTAAATGCACCCCCCTTGTTAATTCAGGGCCAAACATTCATATTGGGTGCTGATATTCTCACTACAATGATATGTGGTTACTGGGGACATTTTGACAGAAGATACCCTATACAGATGTGATATTTTCTAGACAGGTTTTTACATATATGAGGCATCACTTTCAAATTGTGCAGCTCATGGGCAACATGTCCCTTTAATGTTCCATTTCACATAATGGTCCAAGCTGATCAAAAAGTGAGTAGAGCATTTCTGTTATGCATCTAAGATTGTACCTGAATTTTCTTATTTTTCCAAAAAGAATTTCTGTAAAAACAAGCTGGTATGTGCCAGCCACAAATAGCAGGACCATCAGTCTCTATATTTAATATTTGTGCAATCCTGGATTTAGCCATTTGAATAGTCCAGCAAAATGATGGTATAAATTGCAGTTTTCATTCACCACCTCTGATATTGATCAGAAGATACAGTTGTGTCTCTGTTTACAGATTAGGATTCCATTTCTCAAGCAGCAGAGGCTTCTTTGGAGCCCTTGAGGTGCAGAATTGCTCCCATGAGCCTGTTAAATCACACTGAATATATTTGTTCAGTGATTGACAGGTCACACAAGAACGGGGGAGTGGGCATCATTCTCTATGTGCAGCATTGCAAGAACTAAGCTAGAATTGCAGAATACATACAGGCTGACACAAATGTTTCTTGCACATAAAGGGCATTAAAACAGCTGATAATGATTAAATAAATATCAAATTAATGTTATTCACATATTTTGTCAACATGAATCCACAATCAAAAGCCTATTTGTGGCAGTTATGTTTACAATCAATCAGAATGAATCAGTTTTCTCATGTAAGAAACACTGTATTGCAACTAGAGTGATTGTTTTTATTTTTCTAAGCCATTATAATGCATAAGAAGAGATGCAGTTTGAATTAAAAAGACACTTGAATAAGTAAACAATATAACACCAAAATTTATTGAAACACACAAAAACCTATACATAACGGATATATCGCGGACTTTTGAAGGTGATTTCTGCATGGATTTCACTGACCTGCATGGAAGCAAAAGACAGGCAGCAAATTAATTCAGCATTAGTAATGACTATGTAATATGGTTAAACCAATTCTGCAACCTATGCAAGGGTTAAAGGAGAAATTAAAGGGACAGTCTACACCAGAATTTTTATTGTTTTAAAAGATAGATAATCCCTTTATTGCCCATTCCCCAGTTTTGCATAAACAACACAGTTATATTAATACACTTTTCACCTCTGTGATTACCTTGTATCTAAGCCTCTGCAAACTGCCCCTTTATTTCAGTTCTTTTGACAGACCTGCAGTTTAGCCAATCAGTGCCTGCTCCCAGATAACTTCACGTGCACAAGCACAATGTTATCTATATGAAACACATGAACTAACACCCTCTAGTGGTGATTTTTTTTTTAAAATGCATTCTGAAAAGAGGTGGCCTTCAAGGTCTAATAAATTAGCATATGAACATCTTAGGTTAAGCTTTCAACTAAGAATACAAAGAGAACAAATCAAAATTGGTGATAAAAGTAAATTGGAAAATTGTTTAAAATGACATGCGCTATCTGAATCATGAAAGTTTATTTTGGCCTAGACTGTCCCTTTAAACTGCTGGATACAACTACAGTAGGATGGTTACTACTCAAATTGATACTGATTTTCCTCTTGTGCTTGCAACTGTCTTTAAAGCTTTTTCTCATATTCTCCCTTCAAAAGTGCTGGATAGTTAAGCTCTGGGCCCCACCATTTTGGATTTTTTCTCTTTTTGTACCCTGTGCCAGAAGCAGTGCACGTTCACAGATCAGTGATATTGTTGTATTACTGTGCACTTAAGTTTAGCTGCACAATACAGAGCAGGGCCTCTACATTTCTCTATATTGTTCCTAAGGGTTTATTTTTTATACTTTGTTATGTAACTTTTAAACTGTATAAAACAAACTACAAGTATATCACTCTTCTGCTCTCTATTGTGTGAGCTAATTTAAAGTATAAGGTAGAACTGTCAAAAAGCCAGCAATATCACTGATCTATAAAAGAACACTGCTTCTGTCACAAGATGCAACAATATGTGCGTACCAAGATGGCGGCTACCAGTATAAAGATTTAGGCCTAGATTACAAGTGGACATTTGGACACGCAAGAACCTTCTTATATGACTTGGAACTGCAAATAAGGTACCTTATTCAAAGTCTGTTGATTAATAATATCGCAAAAGACAAACTAAGTGTTCAATAACTATTGTGATATAATTACTGTGACATACAGAAAACGGCTCAAACACCTAGCCTAAATCTTTTGGTCATATCACAAAAAGGCTTATTTCAAAAAGGCTGAAAATAAACACCTATTGTTGAACCAGGTGTCAATAGTTGTCTTCAACAACGATCTCTAAACAACTGTATTTCTACCAATTATACCTTATTTTCTACCTTTGGTGCATTTTATGAGCGAAAAGCCAAATCTTTTACAAAAAGTATTTTTAAATTCCTGCCAAGGTATAAACTGGACTTGCTAATTTTACACACATATATCATATACTAATTGTAGCTACACCTCAATACAATTGGTTGGTACCAACTTTCTCACATAACCACTTTAAGATTAAGCAATTTCGACTGACTGTTTTATATTGATTCTAATAAAAGAATATTATTTTTAACCAATAATCTTTGTATATTTTTTTATTATTATTTTTTATTTTTATTTTTGAATTAGAACTTAATAATTTTAAGATATTATTCTATGAAAATTCTTTAAAAACTAAAAAACGTTTTTTTCTATACATTTATTTATATAAACATAGACATAGAAATACAAATACTACTAAGACCATTGTCATTTGGTAGATATTAAGCCAGTGTTTGCACACAGGCGCACACATATAAGACAATCATAACTGCTACTAAAACTATTTATTCAGATGACTTGGGGTATCTGATTTTTATGTGAAGTATTATCTACCACCAGCGCATAGATTTTTAGTTGTTTAATCATAAGTATGCACACACATACATACATATATATATATATATATATATATATATATACACACACCTTTAAACCCTTCCCAGTCAAACACCTTGTCATACACATAGAAACATAGATTTTGACGGCAGATAAAAACCAAAGACCCAGCAAGTTTGCTCGATATTTCCTAAAAGTATAAACGTATCTAGTTCTTAGGCTAGCCTTATGCTTTTCTCAGGCTTTCTTAAAGTCCCACACAGTGTTTGTCATTACAGTATTTCCCTTTCAAACATTGTGAGCACCTTTCAAATAGAAGTACTTAACGGGACAGTCTAGTCCAAAACAAACTTTCATTATTCCGATAGGGTATGTAATTTTAAACGATTTTCAAATTTACATCTATCACCAATTTTACTTTGTTCTCTTGGTAATCTTAGTTGAAAGCTAAACCTAGGAGGTTCGTGTGCTAATTTCTAAACTCTTGAAGGCTGCCTCTCATTTTAGGGCATTTTGACAGTTTTTCACCACTATCAGCCAGCACTGATTGGCTAAAATGCAAATCTGTCAAAAGAACTGAAATAAGGGGCAGTTTGCAGAGGCTTAGATACAAGATATTGACAGAGTAGTGTATTAATATAACTGTTTTGGTTATGCAAAACTAGGGAATAGGTAATAAAGGGATTATCTATCTTCTAACACAATAAATATTCTGGTGTAGACTGTCCCTTTAAAATAGCAGTGTTCTTCAGTTTTTCTTTTAAGTGAAAAAAGAGCTATTTCAAGTATTTCTTAAAGGGACAGTCAACTCCAAAAAAAACTTAGATACAAGATAATCACAGAGGTAAAAACTATCACCTAGATTACGAGTTTTGCGTTAGGGTTAAAAAGCAACATTGAGAGGTCCCAATGCTGCTTTTTAACGCCGGCTGGTATTATGAGTCCTGCAGGTACAGGTGTACCGCTCACTTTTTTGGTCAGACTCGGAAATACCGCAAATGCACTTACGTCAATTGTGTATCCTATATTTTTAATGGGACTTGCATAGTGCCGGTATTACGAGTCTGCCAAAAAGTGAGCGGTACAGCCTCTCCTGTCAAGACTGGTACCGCATTTTAAAGTCAGTAGTTAAGAGTTTTACACTACAACGCCGTAGCATAAAACTCTTAACTAAAGTGCTAAAAAGTACACTAACACCCATAAACTACCTATTAACCCCTAAACCGAGGCCCCCCCCCACATCGCAAACACTAAAATAAAAATTTTAACCCCTAATCTGCCGAACCGGACATCGCCGCCACAATAATAAATATATTAACCCCTAAACCGCCGCACTCCCGCATCGCAAACACTATTTAAATATTATTAACCCCTAATCTGCCGGCCCTAACATCGCCGACACCTACCTACATTTATTAACCCCTAATCTGCCGCCCACAACGTTGTCGCCACTATATTAAATTTATTAACCCCTAAACCTAAGTATAACCCTAACCCCCCCTAACTTAAATATAATTACAATAAATCTAAATAAAATTACTACTATTCACTAAATAATTCCTATTTAAAACTAAATACTTACCTATAAAATAAGCCCTAAGATAGCTACAATATAACTAATAGTTACATTGTATCTAGCTTAGGGTTTATTTTTATTTTACAGGCAACTTTGTATTTATTTTAACTAGGTACAATAGTTATTAAATAGTTATTAACTATTTAATAACTACCTAGTTAAAAAAAAGACAAATTTACCTGTAAATAAAACCTAACCTAAGTTACAATTACACCTAACACTACACTATAATTAAATTAATTACCTAAACTAAATACGATTAATTACAATTGTAAAAAATGATCTAAAGTACGAAAAAAAACCCCCACTAAATTACAGAAAATAATAAAATAATTACAATATTTTTAAACTAATTACACCTACTCTAATCCCCCTAACAAAATAAAAAAGCCCCCAAAAATAAAAAAGCCCTACCCTACACTAAATTATAAATAGCCCTACTCTAAAACCCACCCAGTCCCCCTTTAAAAAAAACTAACACTAACCCCCTGAAGATCACCTTACCGTGAGACTTCTTCACCCAACCGGGCAGAAGTGGTCCTCCAGACAGGCAGAAGTCTTTATCCAAGCCGGGCAGAAGAGGTCCTCCAGACGGGCAGAAGTCTTCATCCAGACGGCATCTTCTATCTTCATCCATCCGGCGCGGAGCGGGTCCATCTTCAAGACATCCGACGCGGAGGATCCTCTTCATCCGACAGCCGACGACTGAATGAAGGTTCCTTTAAGTGACGTCATCCAAGATGGCGTCCCTTCAATTCTGATTGGCTGATCGAATTCTATCAGCCAATTGGAATTAAGGTAGGAAAAATCCTATTTGGATTGGAACAGCCAATAGAATGCGAGCTCAATCCTATTGGCTGATTGGATCAGTTAATAGGATTGAACTTCAATACTATTGGCTGATTGCATCAGCCAATAGGATTTTTCCTACCTTAATTCCGATTGGCTGATAGAATCCTATCAGCCAATCGGAATTCAAGGGACACCATCTTGGATGACGTCATTTAAAGGAACCGTCATTCATCGGGTAGTCGTCAGTCTGGATGCTCTGTGTCGGATGTCTTCAAGATGGAGCCGCTCCTCGTCGGATGGATGAAGATAGAAGATGCCGTCTGGATGAAGACTTCTGCCCGTCTGGAGGTCCTCTTCTGCCTGGATCAGATGAAGACTTCTACCCCTCTGGAGGACCACTTCTGCCCGGTTGGGTGAAGACGTCTCAAGGTAGGGTGATCTTCAAGGGGGTAGTGTAAGGTTTTATTAAGGGGGGATTGGGTGGGTTTTAGAGTAGGGTTGGGTGTGTGGGTGGTGGGTTTTAATGTTTGACGAGGGTATTGTATTTTTTTTTACAGGTAAAAGAGCTGATTACTTTGCCCCGCAAAAAAGCCCTTTTAAGGGCTATTTGTAATTTAGTATAGGGTAGGGATTTTGTTTATTTTTGGGGGCTTTTTTATTTTATTAGGGGGATTAGATTACGTGTAATTAGTTTAAAATTCTTGTAATTATTTTATTATTTTCTGTAATTTAGTGTTTTTTTCGTACTTTAGTTTATTTTATTTAATTGTAGTTAATTGTAGTTAATTTAGGAAATTATTTTAATTATAGTGTAGTGTTAGGTATAATTGTAATTTAGGTTAGGATTTATTTTACAGGTAAATTTGTCTTTATTTTAACTAGGTAGTTATTAAATAGTTAATAACTATTTAATAACTATTGTACCTAGTTAAAATAAATAAAAAGTTGCCTGTAAAATTAAAATAAAAATAAAACCTAAGATAGATACAATGTAATTATTAGTTATATTGTAGCTATCTTAGGGTTTATTTTATCGGTAAGTATTAAGTTTTAAATAGGAATAATTTTAAATAGGAATAATTTTTTTTGTAGTAATTTTATTTTGTTTTATTTAAATTATATTTAAGTTAGGGGGGTGTTACGGTTAGGGTTAGACTTAGGTTTAGGGGTTAATACATTTAATATAGTTGTGGCTACGTTGGGGGCGGCAGATTAGGGGTTAATAAATGTAGGTAGGTGTCGGCGATGTTAGGAACGGCAGATTAGGGGTTAATAAAATTTAACTAGTGTTTGCGAGGCGGGAGTGTGGCGGTTTAGGGGTTAATATATTTATTGAAGTGTCGGCAATGTCTGGTCGGCAGATTAGGGGTTAAACAATTTATTGAAGTGTTTGCGATGTGGGGGGGCTCGGTTTAGGGGTTAATAGGTAGTTTATGGGTGTTAGTGTACTTTGTAGCACTTTAGTTAAGAGTTTTATGTTACGGCAATAGCCCAGAAAACTCTTTAATTACTGACTTTTAAATGCGGTAGAAGTCTTGACAGGAGAGGGTCTACCGCTCACTTCTTCCAAGACTCATAATACCGGCGTTAGGAAAATCCCATTGAAAAAGATAAGATACGCAATTGACGTAAGGGGATTTGCGGTATACTCGAATCGCGGAAGAAAAGTGAGCGGTACACCTGTTCCTGCCAGACTCGTAATACCAGCAGGCGTTAAAAAGCAGCGTTGGGACCTCTCAACGCTGCTTTTTAAGGCTAACGCAAAACTCGTAATCTAGCAGTTAGGGTTTATTTTATAGGTAAGTATTTAGTTTTAAATAGGAATTATTTAGGTAATTGTAGTAATTTTATTTAGATTTATTGTAATTATATTTAAGTTAGGGGGGGTTAGGGTTAGACTTAGGTTTAGGGGTTAATATGTTTATTATAGTGATGGCGACGTAGTGGGCTGCAGATTAGGGGTTAATAAATGTAGTTCGGTTGCGGCGACATTGTGGGCAGCAGATTAGGGGTTAATAAATATAATGTAGGGTCCAGTGATGTTGGGGGCAGCAGATTAGGGGTTCATAAGTATAATGTAGGTGGCGGCGTTGTCCGGAGCAGCAGATTAGGGGTTAATAATTATAATGCAGGTGTCGGTGATTGTTGGGGGCGACAGATTAGGGGTTAATAAGTGTAAGATTAGGGGTGTTTAGACTTGGGGTTCATGTTAGGGTGTTAGGTGTAGACATAACTTTTATTTCCCATAGGAATCAATGGGGCTGCGTTAGGAGCTTTACGCTGCTTTTTTGTAGGTGTTAGATTTTTTTTCAGCCGGCTCTCCCCCATTGATTCCTATGGGGAAATCGTGCACGAGCACGTTTAGCCAGCTCACCGCTACCGTAAGCAGCGCTGGTATTGAGGTGAGATTTGGAGCTAAATTTTCCTCTTCGATTACTTTTTTGCGGTTAACGCTGGGTTTCTAAAAACCCGTAATTCCAGCAATGTCTGCAAGTGAGTGGTGAGCTTAAACTGCTCGTTAGCACCGCACCTCTGTTAACGCAAAACTCGTAATCTAGGTGTATATTAATATAACAGTGTATGGCATAGTTTATTTAACAATTATTAAAATGCTTTTGTACAAGTCAGGGAAATATAGACAGTCGGTATGACAAAGGGGGAAGCTAGTGACAAACTGCATCTTACATCACTACTAAAGTGCAAGAGAAGCAGAACTGTGACATGTAAGGTTTATTATGAGTGACAATATAAGTTTAAGGTCTACTGCAATCACCGACTCTACCCTGAGACACAAGGGCACTCACTGCTCAAAAACAAACCAGGCAGTACAGGACCGCTCAGTATCCTAGCGGTGGTAGATGAAGAGAAGCCAACTGGTCCGCCGCATATAGGAACCGCTAGGATACTGAGCAGTTATTTTTAATTCCTGCTTCAAAAGGCCCCTTCAGTAAAATAGGCGGATTGCACATGCGCCAAAAACAGGTATGCAGAGGATCGAAAAATTGCTGGAAGAAGAGGAAGGAAGGCGGGCATGACGAAAAACAGGAGGGGCTGGTGGCCATTTCAAAATGGCCGAGGGACATGTAGTAAGTAATTTTACTTGAAAACTATATATTTAGCAAAATTGGGCTACAGTTTGAACTATTTATCCTAGTAAACTTTATCTGTAGGAGTAAGAATTTTTTTTGGGTGGACTATCCCTTTAACATATAAGTCTAAAATACAATACAAGAGGGGGCAAAATACACAAATAAAGTATATTGCAAAGTTGCTTTACTATGCATAGCTGAACCTTTTATATTACAATCTCAAGTTGTTTACTGTCTCCATAAGAAGCTATCACCTAGATTTAGAGTTTTGTCGGTAAAGACCCGCGGTGCTAACAAGCCTTTATTTTTCCAGTGCACCCTTAAGACAACGCTGGTATTACGAGTTGTCTGAATGGCTGCATTAGCCTCAGAAAAGGGAGCGTTGAGCCAAATTTAGCTCCACTTCAACTCTCAATACCAGCGTTGCTTACAGTAGTGGTACGCTGGAGAAAACGTGCTAGTGCACGATATCCCCATAGGAAACAATGGGGCTGAGCAGGCTGAAAAAACAACTAACACCTGAACTGTTCCGATCAGCCAATAGAATGCAAGGTCAATCCGATTGGCTGATTGGATCAGCCAATCGGATTGAACTTCAATCTGATTGGCTGATGGAATCAGCCAATCAGAATTTTCCTACCTTAATTCCGATTGGCTGATAGAATCTTATTAGCCAATCGGAATTCGAGGGACACCATCTTGGATTACGTCCCTTAAAGGAACCATCATTCGTCAGGAAGTCGTCAGCCAGGATGGATGTTCCGCATCGGAGGTCTTCAGGATGCTGCCGTTCTGCTCCGGATGGATGAAGATAGAAGATGCCGCTTGGATGAACACTTCAATCGGATGGAAGACCTCTTCTGCCCCACTTGGATGAAGACTTCAATCGGATGGAGGACCTCTTCTTGCCCCGCTTGGATGAAGAATTCGGCTCGGCTGAGTGAAGACGACTCAAGGTAGGGAGATCTTCAGGGGGTTAGTGTTAGGTTTTTTTGAAGGGGGGTTTGGGTGGGTTTTAGAGTAGGGGTATGTGGGTGGTGGGTTGCAATGTTGGGGGGGGTATTGTATTTTTATTTACAGCTAAAAGAGCTGATTACTTTGGGGCAATTCCCTGCAAAAAGTCCTTTTAAGGGCTGGTAAAAGAGCTGATTACTTTGTAATTTAGGATAGGGTAGGGAATTTTATTATTTTGGGGGGCGTTTTTTATTTTATTAGGGGCTTAGATTAGGTGTAATTAGTTTAAACTTCTTGTAATTTTTTTTTATTTTCTGTAATTTAGTGGGGGTTTTTGTACTATAGTTTAGTTTATTTAATTGTATTTTAGTTTAGACAATTGTAGGTAATTTATTTAATTAATGTATTCATAGTGTAGTGTTAGGTGTATTTGTAACTTAGGTTAGGATTTATTTTACAGGTGATTTTGTAATTATTTTAACTAGGTAGCTATTAAATAGTTATTAACTATTTAATAGCTATTGTACCTAGTTACAATAAATACAAAGTTGCCTGTAAAATAAATATAAATCCTAAAATAGCTACAATGTAACTATTAGTTATATTGTAGCTATATTAGGGTTTATTTTATAGGTAAGTATTTAGTTTTAAATAGTAATAATTTAGTTAATGATAGTAAATTTATTTCGTTTTATTTAAATTATATTTAAGTTAGGGGGTGTTAGGGTTAGACTTAGGTTTAGGGGTTAATAACTTTATAGTAGTGGCGATGTTGGGGGCGGGAGTTTAGGGGTTAATAATTGTAGGTAGGTGGTGGCGATGTTAGGGAGGGCAGATTAGGGGTTAATACAATTCATTATAGTGTTTGCGAGGTGGGAGTGCGGCAGTTTAGGGGTTAATACATTTATTATAGTGGCGGCGATGTCCGGTCGGCAGATTAGGGGTTAATAAGTGTAGGTAGGTGGCGGCGACGTAGGTTGGGGTTAAAAAATTTTAATATAGGGTTTGCGATGTGGGGGGCCTTGGTTTAGGGGTTCATAGGTAGTTTATGGGTGTTAGTGTACTTTATAGCACTGTAGTTAAGAGCTTTATGTTCCGGCATTAGCCCATAAAACTCTTAACTACTGACTTTTTTTTGCGGTTGGAGTCTTGTCGGTAGAGGGTCTACCGCTCACTTCTTCCAAGACTCGTAATACCATAATCCCATAGAAAAGATAGGATACGCAATTGACGTAAGGGGATTTGCGGTAGCCTCGAGTCGCGGAAAGAAAGTGAGCGGTAGACCCTTTCCTACCTAACTCTAAATACCAGCGGGCCGTAAAAAGCAGCGTTAGGACCCCGTAACGCTGCTTTTTAACCCTAACGCAGAACTCTAGATCTACCCGTATGTTTTCCATATTTAGGGTAATTGGAGAAATAAAATAAATATCTATACTATAATTGCGTTTGTAATGTCCGTCGCCGTCTGCAGTTGTGCACGCATCCTCAATAGAATGTTTGCAGCGCAAGGCAACCAACAGAATTTTGGCTGCAAAAAAAAAAAAAATCATTTTCGGAATCCACCGGGATGCAACGAAGGCAAACGGAACATTACAAAAAAAAAAAAAAAAAACACTGCCCGCATGGGGCGCGATCCGATATACGGCGTAGTTTGCGGTGCAAGCGAGGGAACATGCGTCGCCCGCAGTTTCAGCTCGCATCTCGAGCTATCCAATATACGGCGCCATCAGATGCTAACGTGCCGTAAGTCGGATAAACCAGCGATGTCCAGAAATCTGCGCAAGTACAAATTTCTGGCGTCGCCAGTGACTTACGGCACGTTAGAAACTGCCGGCGCCTACAAAACCTGACTAAAGTATGAAATCACCCGCACTGTCTAACACACCTCCCTAACATAGCCCGACACGTATAACACGCCTCCCTAACATAGCCCGACACGTCTAACCCTCTATCCGCTATCCCCCCTCACTATCCTAACAATAAAATATGTATTAACCCCTAAACCGTCACTCCCGGACCCCGCCACCAGCTATATTAAATCTATAACCCCCTAAAGTGAGCCCCTACCCCGCCGACATCTACCTTACCTACTCCCTAAAGTGAGCCTCTACCCCGCCGCCATCTATTTTTAAATTATTAACCCCTAATTTAATCCCCCTACCCCGCCGCCATCTATATTAAATTATTTAACCCCTAAAATACTAAACTATCCCTACCACTAAACCTAAGTCTAACCCTACAAATAGCCCTGAAAAGGGCTTTTTGCGTGGCATTGCCCCAAAATAACAGCTCTTTTGCCAGCCCTTAAAAGGGCTTTTTGCGGGGCATGCCCCAAAGAATTCAGCTCTTTTACCAGCCCTTAAAAGGGTTTTTGGCGGGGCTTTGCCACAAAGTAAACTGCTCTTTTGCCTACAATCTACATCCCCCTACACCGCGGCCACCTATAATAAATGTATTAACCCCTAATCTAATCCCCCTACACCGCCGCCAGCTATATTAACTATATTAACCCTAATTATATTAGGGTTAATATAGTTAATATAGTTATTATATTATATATATTAACTATATTAACCCTAATTATATTAGGGTTAATATAGTTAATATCGTTATTATATTATATATATATATTAAGTATAATAACCCTATCTAACTCTAACATCCCTAACTAAACTCTTATTAATCTCATATTAATATTATTAATTAAAATATTCCTATTTAAATCTAAATACTTACCTATAAAATAAACCCTAAGATAGCTACAATATAATTAATAATTACATTGTAGCTATGTTAGGGTTTATATTTATTTTACAGGTAAATTGTTAATTATTTTAACTAGGTATAATAGCTATTAAATAGTTATTAACTATTTAATAGCTACCTAGTTAAAATAATTACCCAATTACCTGATCGGAACAGCCAATAGAATGCGAGCTCAATCTGATTGGCTGATTGCTTCAGCCAATCGGATTGAACTTGAATCTGATTGGCTGATTCAATCAGCCAATCAGATTTTTCTACCTTAATTCCGATTGGCTGATAGAATCCTATCAGCCAATCGGAATTCGACGGACGCGATCTTGGATGACGTCATTTAAAGGTACCTCATTCATCGTTCAGTCGTCGGCCGGGATGGATGCTCCGCGTTGGTGGAGCGAAGAAAGAAGATTGAAGATGCCGCTTGATGGAAGATGCTGCCGGATGGAAGAAGACTTTGCTGCCACTTGGATAAAAACATCGCCAGGATGAAGACTTCTTCTTTGCCGCTTGGATAGACATCACCCGGATCGGATGAGGAGTTCGGCCTGGCGTGGTGAAGATAAGGTAGGGAGATCTTCAGGGGGGTAGTGTTAGGTTTATTTAAGGGGGTTTGGGTTAGATTAGGGGTATGTGGGTGGTGGGTTGTAATGTTGGGGGGTGGTATTGTGTTTTTTTTCAGGCAAAAGAGCAGTTTTCTTTGGGGCATGCCCCGCAAAAAGCCCTTTTAAGGGCTGGTAAGGTAAAAGAGCTTTGAACTTTTTTTAATTTAGAATAGGGTAGGGAATTTTTTTTATTTTGGGGGGCTTTATTATTTTATTAGGGGGCTTAGAATAGGTGTAATTAGCTTAAAAATCTTGTAATCTTTTTTTATTTTTTGTAATTTAGTGTTTGTTTTTTTTGTAATTTAGTTTAGTTTATTTAATTGTATTTTTAGATAGATATTTGTAGTTTATTTAATTTATTGATAGTGTAGGTGTATTTGTAACTTAGGTTAGGATTTATTTTACAGGTAATTGGGTAATTATTTTAACTAGGTAGCTATTAAATAGTTAATAACTATTTAATAGCTATTATACCTAGTTAAAATAATTAACAATTTACCTGTAAAATAAATATAAACCCTAACATAGCTACAATGTAATTATTAATTATATTGTAGCTATCTTAGGGTTTATTTTATAGGTAAGTATTTAGATTTAAATAGGAATATTTTAGTTTATAATATGAATTAGATTTATTTAATAAGAATTTAGTTAGGGGTGTTAGGGTTAGATAGAGTTAATATAGTTAACTATATTAACTATAATATACTTAGGGTTAATATAGATAATATAGCTGTCAGCGGGGTAGGTAGATTAAATTAGGGGTTATTTTAATATAGATGGCGGCGGTGTAAGGGGCTTACATTAGGGGTTAATACTATTAATATAGGTGGCGGCGGTGTAGGGAGGGCAGGTTATAGGGCAAAAGAGCTGTTTACTTTGGGGCAAAGCCCCGCAAAAGGCCCTTTTAAGGGCTGGTAATAGAGATAATTATTTTAGGGGGATTAGATTAGGGGTTAATAATATTAATATAGCTGGTGGTGGTGTAGGGGGATTAGATTATGGGGTTAATAATTTTTATATAGGTGGCAGGGTCAGATTAGGGGATAGATAAGGTAGATGGCGGCGGTGTAAGGGGTTCACATTAGGGGATAGATCAGGTAGATGGCGGCGGTTTTAGGGGTTCACATTAGGGGATAGATCAGTTAGATGGTGGCGGTTTTAGGGGCTCACAGTAGGGGGTTAGTTTATGTAGATGGCGGCGGTTTAGGGGTTAAATACTTTATTAGGGATTGCGGCGGGGGATCGCGGTTGATAGGGAGATAGACATTGCGCATGCGTTAGGTGTTAGGTTTATTTAGCAGCTAGTTTAGGGAGTTACGGTGCTCCAATAGTCAGCGTAAGGCTTCTTACGGCTGCTTTTTGTGGCGAGGTGAAAATGGAGTAAGATTTCTCCATTTTCGCCACGTAAGTCCTTACGCTGTATATTGGATACCAAACTGCGCTGGTTTGGTATACCTGCCTATGGCCCAAAAAACTACGGGCGACGGCAGAAATATACGTGCGTAACTTCTAGGTTACGCCGTATATAGGATACCAAACCAGCGCAAATATTGGCGTCGCCAGCTTTTGCGGGCGTCGATTTTTATCGGATCGAGCCCATGAAGTATAACAAAAAAAAAGAACCTCCCACACGAAGTATTAACACATATACCACAATCCCACACATCGTAAAATAATAAAGTAATTAACCCCTTAATCCCTTAACCCTCAACCATCCACATTGCAATAAACCTAATTACCCTATTAACGCCTAAACCGCAAAACACCCACATTGCAATAAACCTAATTACTGTATTAACCCCTAAACCGCAAAATCCCCACATTGCAATAAACATAATTGACCTATTAACCCTTAAACCACAAAACACCCACATCACAATAAACCTAATTACCCTATTAACCCCTAAACAACAAAATCCCCACATTGCAATAAACCTATTTACCATATTAACCCCTAAACTGCAAAACCCCCACATCGCAATAAACCTAATTAACCTATTAACCCCTTAAACCGCCAACACCCACAACACAAATAACTAATTACTAAGCCCCCTAACCTAACACCCCCTAAATTAAAGGGGACACTGAACCCAATTTTTTTTCTATTGTGATTCAGATAGAGCATGCAATTTTAAGCAACTTTCTAATTTACTCCTATTATCAAAGTCTTTTCATTCTCTTGGTATCTTTATTTGAAATGCAAGAATGTAGGTTTAGATGCCGGCCCATTTTTGGTGACCACACTATGTTGTTCTTGCTGATTGGTAGGTAAATTCACCTACCAATAAACAAGTGCTTTCCATGGTCTGAACCAAAAAAATAGCTTAGATGCCTTCTTTTTGAAATAAAGAAAGCAAGAGAATGAAGAAAAATGTATAATAGGAGTAAATTAGAAAGTTGTTTTAAATTGCATGCTCTATCTGAATCACGAAATAATAAATTTGGGTTCAGTGTCCCTTTAACACAAGTTACCTAAACTAAAAAATACTAAAGTTACAAAAAAATAAAAAAAGCTAAGATTACAAAAAATAAAAAAAGCTAACCTTACAGAAAATAAAAACAAATTACCAAAGTTTACAAAATTAAACCTAATCCCTATAAAAATAAAAAAGCCCCCCCAAAATAAAAACACCCCATAATCTAAGAATAAACTTCCAGTAGCCCTTATACGATCTTTTTGCAGGGCATTGCCCTAAGATAAACAGCTCTTTTACATTCAAAAAGTCAAAGTCCTCCCAACAGTAAAACCCCCCACCCACCAAACCCCCCAAAATAAAAAACCTAACACTAATAAACCTAAACTACCCATTGCCCTGAAAAGGGCATTTGATTGGCATTGCCCTTAAAAGGGCCATTAGCTATTTTACAAAATGCCCACCATAATCTAAATAAAAAAAAAAAAAACTAAGTCTAACCCCCAGATTGGTACTCACCGTTCCTGAAGTCCGGCGGAGAAGGTCCTGTCCCATGCGGTGAAGTCTTCTTCCAAGCAGCAACCTCTTATTTCTTCTTCCAGGAACAATCCGGCACGGAGCGGAGCTGAAGACCGATGACCGCGGAGCTGAAGACCGGTGACCCTAGAACTGAAGACCGGTGACCCTGGAACTGAAGACCGGCGACCAAGGAGCCATGGAGCGTGGAGGATTCTCTTCGTATGATCGCCGCCGTACACTGGATAGTGAATTCAAGGTACGCGATTAAAGATGGCGTCCCTTGAATTCCTATTGGCTGATTTTGATTCTTCAAATTCAAATCAGCCAATAGGATAAGAACTACTCAAATCCTATTGGCTGTTCAAATCAGCCAATAGGATAAGAGCTACTGAAATTCTACTAGCTATTCAAATCATCCAATAGAATTTTAGTAGCTCTCATCCTATTGGCTGATTTGAACAGCCAATAGGATTTGAGTAGCTCTCATCCTATTGGCTGATTTGAATTTGAAGAATCAAATCAGCCAATAGGAATTCAAAGGACGCCATCTTTAATCGTGTACCTTGAATTCACTATCCAGTGTAGGGTGGCGATCGTAAGAAGAGGATCCTCCACGCTCCATGGCTCCGCGGTCGCCGGTCTTTAGTTCCAGGGTCACCGGTCTTCAGTTCCAGGGTCGCCAGTCTTCAGCTCTGCGGTCATCAGTCTTCAGTTCCGCTCCGTGCCGGATTGTTCCTGGAAGAAGAAAGGAGAGGTTGCTGCTTGGAAGAAGACTTCACCACATGGGACAGGACCTTCTCTGCCGGACTTCAGGAACGGTGAGTACCAATATGGGGGTACCAACCTGGGGGCTAGACTTAGGTTTTTTTCTAAAAAAAAAAAAAATGATTTAGATTAGGGTGGGAATTTTGTAAAAGAGCTAAATGCCATTTTAAGGGCAATGCCCAACAAATGCCATTTTCAGGGCAATGGTTAGTTTAGGTTTTTTAGTGTTAGGTTTTCTATTTTGGGGGGTTTGGGGGGTTGGTGGTTTTACTGTTAGGGGGGACGTGTATTTTAATGTAAAAGAGCTGTTTATCTTGGGGCAATGCCCTGCAAAAAGCCCTTTTAAGGGATACTGGCAGTTTATTCTTAGAGTAGGGGGTGTTTTTATTTTGGGGGGGCTTTTTTATTTTCATAGGGATTAGGTACAAATTTTAAAATTTGATCATTTCGTTTTTTTATTTTCTGTAATATTAAATTTTTTTATTTTCTGTAATTTTAGATTAATTTAAATTTAGGTTTTTTTTTTTAATTTTTGGGGGTTAAACTTAGGTTTTTTTGGGGGGTTTTAGATTAGGCATGGGCAGCAAAAAAACTGAATGCCCTTTTAAGGGCAATGCCCATACAAATGCCCTTTTCAGGGCAATGGATACTTTAGGTTTTTTAGTGTTAGGTTTATTTATTTTGGAGCGTTTGGTGGGTGGTGGGTTTAACTGTTGGGGGGGGGGGACTTTTTTTGTTGGTAACTGCAAAAGAGCTGTTTAACTTAGGGCAATGCCCTACAAAAAGCCCTTTTAAGGGCCATTGGTAGTTTAGCATTAGATTAGGGGGTGTTTTTATTATTATTATTATTACTTTTTTATTTTCATAGGGATTAGGTTTTATTTTTATTTTTGGGGGGGTTTTAGACAGGTTTTTTTTTTTAGATTAGGGATGGGCAGCAAAAGAGCTGAATGCCCTTTTAAGGGCAATGCTCATACAAATGCCCTTTTCAGGGCAATAGATAGTTTAGGGTTTTTTAGTGTTAGGTTTATTTATTTTGGGGGGGATCGATGGGTTTGTGGGTTTTACTTTTAGGGGGGACTAACTGCAAAAGAGCTGTTTAACTTAGGACAATGCCCTGCAAAAAGCCCTTTTAAGGGTTATTGGTAGTTCAGCATTAGATTAGGGGGGGGGTATTTTTTGGGGGGGAGCTTTTTAATTTTCATAGGGATTAGGTTTAATTTTTTAATTTTTGATAATTTGTTTATTTTTTTCTGTAGTTCAATTTTTTTTTATTTTTTTTTTTATTAACACATAGACTGCCCTCTGGGCAGACTTACCAACTAGTTAGTATATAAACACAAAAGAGTTGGATTATTAGTACTTTTATAAGAACAGGTTAACTTTTTTTTTATTATACTGTTCAAATCCTATTGCAAAACTATTCTACGCATAATTATGAAAGGGAAAAGGGGGGTGATTAGCATGAATGCAACGCTGTGTTAATAGCGAGTGAAATGTGAAATGCCAGTGGGGAGGAGTGTTTTAGTTCTCTGGCAGGAATCCCTCATACCGACTGTGTACCTGCAGAGAAGTTTTTCACCAGATAACAAAGCCCCTACTAGGAAGGCAGCTTCATTGATTATTCAATAGAGGGAAGGTTTAAACTGTCAGAGGATCCAGAGATGAGATCTGTAACATTAGCTAGGGATGGCTCTGACATAATACTCAGCTCATTCATTGCCATAGGGGTCCGTAATGGTTTGCTTTTATAGTTCCCTGGCTATGAAAATTATTCTTGTCACGTCTTGTTTGCTAACAGTTTCCTAGCATTCTATACTTGCACATTCACAACAACTATACAGCATAATTATTATCTGAAGAATTTACAATATAGGGCTAGATTATATGTGAAGCGAAAGCGATATTTGCTCTCCATTTAGTAATACCAGCACGTGCAAATATGCGCTGGTATTACAAGTGAGGTGCAATGCTAAAGCGACCTCACGTTCGCATTGCATGGAAGCTTTGCACTTGCACTTCCATAGACTCCAATGGGAGCCTCATTCTCATGCCGTGAGACACTAGCGCAGTGAAGGGGGTAAGTAGCGCAGCGATGGGCAGCAAAGTGTAAATATATATGAATATGCTTATATACATATGTCTATATACACATATTCAAAGGAAAGCAGTATTATATGTATATAAGCATATACTGTACATATATATTTATATACAAAGGAAAGCAGTATTATATGTATATAAGCATATACTGTACATATATATTTATATACAAAGGAAAGCAGTATTATATGTATATAAGCATATACTGTACATATATATTTATATACAAAGGAAAGCAGTATTATATGTATATAAGCATATACTGTACATATATATTTATATACAGTACAGAGGAAAGCAGTATTATATATCTATATAAGCATATACTGTATATATATATATTTATATACAAAGGAAAGCAATATTATATGTAAATAAGCATATACTGTACATATATATTTATATACAAAGGAAAGCAGTATTATATGTATATAAGCATATACTGTACATATATATTTATATACAGAGGAAAGCAGTATTATATATCTATATAAGCATATACTGTATATATATATTTATATACAAAGGAAAGCAGTATTATATGTATATAAGCATATACTGTACATATATATTTATATACAGAGGAAAGCAGTATTATATGTATATAAGCATATACTGTACATATATATTTATATACAGAGGAAAGCAGTATTATATGTCTATATAAGCATATACTGTATATATATATTTATATACAAAGGAAAGCAGTATTATATATGTATATAAGCATATACTGTACATATATATTTATATACAAAGGAAAGCAGTATTATATGTATATAAGCATATACTGTACATATATATTTATATACAGAGGAAAGCAGTATTATATGTATATAAGCATATACTGTACATATATATTTATATACAGAGGAAAGCAGTATTATATGTATATAAGCATATACTGTACATATATATTTATATACAAAGGAAAGCAGTATTATATGTATATAAGCATATACTGTACATATATATTTATATACAAAGGAAAGCAGTATTATATGTATATAAGCATATACTGTACATATATATTTATATACAGAGGAAAGCAGTATTATATGTATATAAGCATATACTGTACATATATATTTATATACAGAGGAAAGCAGTATTATATGTATATAAGCATATACTGTACATATATATTTATATACAAAGGAAAGCAGTATTATATGTATATAAGCATATACTGTACATATATATTTATATACAAAGGAAAGCAGTATTATATGTATATAAGAATATACTGTACATATATATTTACAGGGAACATACAATTCCCATAGACTGCTATGTAAAGGCACTTTTCAGTGCTGTTTTTTTGTCTAACACCTCACACCTGCCAACTTTAACTCCTCATAACTGCTTTTTGCAAAAACTAGCCTCTTGTAATGGCTGGTTATTTATCGTGCGTCCGTAAATGGGCGAATTTGCCTGTTTATGGGGGGGCAATAAATTCTTGTATACTTGTTAGGTTGCCCAGGTGCCTCCTCAATTTTCACACATAAATTCAGATACACAGGAGGACAGTCACGGGTCTTCCATCAAAAAAAGTTTCCTTTATTTACATGAATCAAATCATATATAAGTCGACGTTTCGGCTGGTACAGTCAGCCTTTTTTAAGACAATGTTAACGTGTTCCAGTTGCAGCTTCTCATGCTGCCATTCTGGATATTTAATAATAAAAAGTACATTATTTTCTACTTGTATAACATAAGAATGTAAAATATGCAGTTTGCGTATCGGGTTTCACGATTTATATTTAACGTGGTCGGGTTAGCGCAAATGAAAATGTAGTAATCTTAAGGCACGTTATTGAAATATTACATATAAAATATATTAATAAAAATTATTCAACATACTGTAAAAATATAGATATACTCTTTGGATTATTAAGAATATTTCACAGTATGTTTAATAATTTTTATTAATATTTTTTAATATTTCATATGGAACATTTCAATAAGTTTTTATGAGAGCTAGCCCAACCATGCGATATCTAAATTGTGAAACCCAATGTGCATTATGCATATTTTACATTCCTTTGTTATTCACATAGAAAATAATGTACTTATTATTATTTATTATTATTGTTCATGTAAAATACTGATCTATACCTATAATATATCAGTAGGAATAGATATACAGGTATAGATATATACAGATGTATATAGAAATATGTATTTACAATAAAAAGGGTATTATCCTGTAAGTGAAGAACATTGGAATGTGAAATATGTACAGTAAAACACATAAATACATAGATACATCAATATTTATATAACTATATATATATATATATGTATATATATATATATATATATATATATATATATATATTATATATGTGCATTGGAGCCCTGAAAAGCATTTTTAATCAATATTAATATTTCTTTAATAATGTGCTTAACTGTGTATGTACTGTAAATATTTTATATTCCATTGTTCTTCACATAATAGAAAATGTTCTATGTATTTTTAAATAGATATTTTTATATATATATATCTGTATATATGTATACCTACGTATGTATGTATGTATGTATCGATGTATGGATGGATGTATACCTATGTATGTATTTATGTATGTGTATATATAGGTATAGATATATATTTTACAATTTTTATATATATTTATTTAAGAATAAATAGAACATATTCTTCAGATGCCAGTATGGGTGTTATGGGTTCGCTCCATTGAAGTTTATGGGGCCTATTTATTAATGTGCGAGCGGACATAATATGATGTAGCGTATCATGGCCACTGCACATCGATAAATGCTGACAGCATACAAGAACTGCTGGTGCAATGCCGCCCCCTGCAGATTGGCCGCTAGCAGGGGGTATCAATCTCCTGATCGTATTCGATCAAGTTGATTTCTGTCCGCGGCCTCAGAGCAGGCGGACAGGTTATGGAGCAGCAGTCTTTAGACCGCTGCTTCATAACTTCTGTTTCCGGCGAGCCTGAAGGGAAACAAGGGGCATCGAGCTCCATACGGTGAATACGTTAATGTGGTGGCAATATTCTAAGTTCCCCTTTTCTGGTCTTCTCTAGCACACTTTTACTGCTGCATGATATAAGAAGAGTGCAGGAGGATATTTGCAGCTTAATTTAAAGTAAGACTTTAAGCTGACTAAGGTGCAGACTGTCCCTTTAACTGAGCATGTCACATGTAACACATTACTAAATGGTTTGTAAGATCAGGCAAACAGTGTGTTTTCTTTACTGTAGTACTAATGCTATTCTAAAGCTCTATGCATATGGGCAGTTACACAAATAAAGATACATCCATACACAAATTCACATGGACAGTAAATCAGACCATAATCTATTCTAATACAACATTGTTATAGTTCAGCACAATTCCATATTTCTTCATTAGAGGTTTCCTAGAAACCATAGTGCTATGATTTAAGAGAAGACATTCATAACATTTATATGCAGAATAATCAAATATATAATGACATAACATTTTCCTCGTTGGGAGTCAGGTGACTGTTAAATTATTATACTACAAATATTTAGTTATCCTTACATTACAAATTATAGGGAATTCCTAGATTTGTTTAAATGGTGGTTTATTGATTACAATAACATATCTCCCTTTATTATGAAGTAAAAATAATAATTATGTTTTCTAATTGAGCACAATATTAAACTTTGACAGAATGAAACTTGGATGATTATAAAATTGTATTTTTAGTGAATTTGTTGTAATGAAAAATTTGCACAATTATTTTTTCTTATAATCTCCAAAAACTGGATTGTGGTGTTCTCACATGTAATCTGTGGCAGATTATTTCTGTCAAAGAGGGGTTAATTCACCACTTTTTTTACTGACTGCAATTTTGACCAAGATCTACTGGCTACAAGGCGTGGGCTCTGCACATGAGACAAGCAACAGCTTATAGGGTAAAGTCCATTAACTACTGATATTCCGTGTTCCAGCAATATGTGGAACTGTGAGCTTATATGTATTTTTGAAATCTTATCCTGTTTTTCATTTCCTTTTAAAGAGACATTCCCGTCAAAATTAAAATGCACATAGATGCATTACTTTTTTGGGGAAAAAACAACCATATTTGCAATATACATGTATTAGCAAATATGCGTCTAGTAAAACTTATCACTGTTTTAGTGTTAACATTTTTATCTGCACGTGCACGTGAAGCATAGCTAGATTTTCTCAGTGCAGCAGCATTTTAAATACTGCAGCTGCTCAGAGAACCAGTGGGGCTTGTATCGTGTCAGCAACTAACAAATTGAGTCAATACCAGATGGTACAAGCACCTTAGGCTTTCTGAGTAAGTGCTGAGTTTAAAATGCTGGTGCACGGTGCATACTTAAATACACTTTTAAAACCAATATAGCTAATATTAGAAGCATTTTTGCTACTACATTTATATTACAAAAATGTTTCTATTAAAAAATTAAATGCGTATTGTTACAGAAGACACTGTTGGCAATAAGGCTTTTGTAAAAAACACCATATGGCACAAGCAACAATACGTTTCTGTTACCTCTAACTTTATTTATTCAGCAGTTATAGTTTATAATCTGTAATTCCTAAAGATTTTTATTAGCTATTTCTGCTTAGGTATTAAAAGACCTTTCTATTGTATAAAATAAAATACATTTCACAACTTTTTATTTTTTAACAAATTATTTTGTTTGACGTTGTGTTTAACCCCCTTAGAGAAGTTAAAAGCACAGTCAAAGTTGTGTTCCTGTACAACTCCAAGTGTACAGTTCAGTAAATGAGAGGCAAGCATGAATGCATATGTACCAATCACTGGATGCATCGTCTGCAGCAAAATGGAGTGTTCTAGGAGTGCAACTTTAACTATGCGGTTATCCCATTTGAAGGAGTAAAACGGAAAGTAAAAAAATGTTCTAAAGAAATATACGTCTAGATTACGAGTTTATGTCGGTAATGGTGTGCGGTGTTAACGAGCATTTTTTTCTCACCGCTCACTTAAGACAACGCTGGTATTACAGGTTTTTTTTAAACCTGTTAGCCGCAAAACTTGTTAGCCGCAAAAAAGTGAGAGGAGAGCAAAATTTAACTCCACATCTCACCTCAATACCAGCGCTGCTTACGGTAGCGGTGAGCTGGCTAAACGTGCTTGTGCACGATTTCCCCATAGGGATCAATGGGGGAGAGCCGGCTGAAAAAAAACCTAACACCTGCAAAAAAGCAGCGTTCAGCTTCTAACGCAGCTCCATTGATTCCTATGGGGAAACAAAAGGTATGTCTACACCTAACACCCTAACATGAACCCCGAGTCTAAACGCCCCTATTCTTACACTTATTAACCCCTAATCTGCCGCCCCCAACATCGCCGACACCTACATTATATTATTAACCCCTAATCTGCCGCTCCGGAACCGCCGCCACCTACATTATCCCTATGAACCCCTAATCTGCTGCCCCCAACATCGCTGACACCTACTTTTGATTTATTAACCCCTACTCTGCCGCCCCCAATGTCGCCGCCACCTAACTACACTTATTAACCCCTAATCTGCCGCCGCCAACGTCGCCGCAACTATAATAAAGTTATTAACCCCTAAATCTAAGTCTAACCCTAACACCCCCCTAACTTAAATATAATTTAAATACATCTAAATAAAATTACTATTATTAACTAAATTATTCCTATTTAAAACTAAATACTTGACCTATAAAATAAACCATAAGCTAGCTACAATAAAACTAATAGTTACATTGTATCTAGCTTAGGGTTTATTTTTATTTTACAGGCAAGTTTGTATTTATTTTAACTAGGTACAATAGTTATTAAATTGTTATTAACTATTTAATAACTTCCTAGTTAAAATAAGTACAAATTTACCTGTAAAATAAACCCTAACCTAAGTTACAATGACACCTAACACTACACTATAATTAAATAAAAAACCTATATAATCTACAATTAATTACAATTAAATTAAATAAACTAAAGTACGAAAAAACAAACACTAAATTACAGAAAATAATAAAATAATTACAAGAATGTTAAACTAATTACACCTAATCTAATTCCCCTATTAAAATAAAAAGCCCCCAAAATAATAAAAAGCCCTACCCTATACTAAATTACAAATAGCCCTTTAAAGGGCCTTTTGCGGGGCATTGCCCCAAAGTAATCAGCTCTTTTACCTGAAAAAAAAGACAATACCCACCCAACATTAAAACCCACCACCCACACACCCAACCCTACTCTAAAACTCACCCAATCCCCCCTTAATAAAACCTAACACTAACCCCTTGAAAATCACCCTACCTTGAGACGTCTTCACCCAACCGGGCAGAAGTGGTCCTCCAGACGGCTAGAAGTCTTCATCCGATCTGGGCAGAAGAGGACCTCCAGACGGGCAGAAGTCTTCATCCAGGCGGCATCTTCTATCTTCATCCATCCAGAGCGGAGCGGGTCCATCTTCAAGACATCGGACGCGGAGCATCCTCTTCCATCCGACGACTAACACTAAATGACGGTACCTTTAAGTGACTTCATCCAAGATGGCGTCCCTTCAATTCCGATTGGCTGATAGAATTCTATCAGCCAATCAGAACTAAGGTAGAAAAAAATCTGAAGTTCAATCCTATTGGCTGATCAAATCAGCCAATAGGATTTTTTCTACCTTAATTCCGATTGGCTGATAGAATTCTATCAGTCAATCGGAATTGAAGGGACACCATCTTGGATGACATCACTTAAAGGACCAGTAAACACAATATATTTGCATAATCAACAAATGCAAGATAACAAGACAATACAATAGCATTCACTCTGAATTTCAAATGAGTAGTAGATTTTTTTCTAACACATTTAAAAGTTATGTCTATTTCCACTCCCCCTGTACCATGTGATAGCAATCAGCCAATCACAAATACATATACGTATAGTCTGTGAGTTCTTGCACATGCTCAGTAGGAGCTGGTGACTCAAAAAGTGTAAATATAAAAGACTATGCACATTTTCTTTAATGGAAGTAAATTGGAAAGTTGTTTAAAATTGCATGCTGTATCTGAATCATGAAAATGTAATATAACCTGAGAGTCCCTTTAAAGGTACCGTCATTTAGTGTTAGTCGTCGGATGGAAGAGGATGCTCCGCGTCGGATGTCTTGAAGATGGACCCGCTCCGCTCCGGATGGATGAAGAGAGAAGATGCCGCCTGGATGAAGACTTCTGCCCATCTGGAGGTCCTCTTCTGCCCGGATCGGATGAAGACTTCTGGCCGTCTGGAGGACCACTTCTGCCCGGTTGGGTGAAGACGTCTCAAGGTAGGGTGATCTTCAAGGGGGTAGTGTTAGGTTTAATTAAGGGGGGATTGGGTGGGGTTTAGAGTAGGGTTGGGTGTGTGGGTAAGTTTTAATGTTGGGGGGGGGGTATTGCCTTTTTTTTTACAGGTAAAAGAGCTGATTACATTGGGGCAATGCCCCGCAAAAGGCCCTTTTAAGGGCTATTTGTAATTTAGTATAGGGTAGGGATTTTTTATTATTTTGGGGGCTTTTTTATTTTATTAGGGGGATTAGATTAGGTGTAATTAGTTTAAAAAAATTGTAATTATTTTATTATTTTCTGTAATTTAGTGTTTTTTTCGTAATTTAGTTTATTGAATTTAATTGTAATTAATTGTAGTTAATTTAGGTAATTTATTTAAATAAAGTGTAGTGTTAGGTGTAATTGTAACTTAGGTTAGGATTTATTTTACAGGTATATTTGTCTTTATTTTAACTAGGAAGTTATTAAATAGTTTATAACTATTTAATAACTATTCTACATAGTTAAAATAAATACTAAGTTGCCTGTAAAATAAATATAAACCATAACCTAGATACAAATGTAACTATTAGTTATATTGTAGCTAGCTTATGGTTTATTTTATAGGTAAGTATTTAGTTTTAAATAGGAATAATTTAGGTAACGATAGTAATATTTATTTAGATTATTTTAAATTATATTTAAGTTAGGGGGGTGTTAGGGTTAGGGTTAGACTTAGGTTTAGGGGTTAATACATTTAATATAGTTGCGGCGACGTTGGGGTTGGCAGATTAGGGGTTAATAAAATGTAACTAATGTTTGCGAGGCGGGAGTGCGGCAGTTTAGGGGTTAATATATTTATTGAAGTGGCGTCGATGTCCGGTCGGCAGATTAGGGGTTAAAAAAAATGTATTTAAGTGTTTGCGATGTGGGGGGCCTCGGTTTAGGGGTTAATAGGTAGTTTATGGGTGTTAGTGTACTTTTTAGCACTTTAGTTAAAAGTTTTATGTTACGGCGTTAGCCCATAAAACTCCTAACTACTGACTTTTAAATGCGGTAGGAGTCTTGACAGGAGAGGGTCTACCACTCACTTTTTTCAAGACTCATTATACAAGTCCCATTAAAAAGATAGGATACACAATTTACGTAAGGTGATTTGTGGTATGCTCGAGTTGCGGAAAAAAAAAAGTGAGCGGTACACCTGTACCTGCAAGGCTCGTAATACCAACGGGCGTTAAAAAGCAGCGTTGGGACCTCTCAACGCTGCTTTTTAAGGCTAACGCAAGACTCATAATCTAAGCGTTAGCATTTTATGTCTAGTAGAATGTCCCTTTAAGGAAATGATACATTTTTGTCTGTTTCTTCTCATTGACAAATCCAGGAACCTTAGCACATAACACCTATCTCAAATGTTACTTTATATGTTACATATTTATATCAGATGATGAAAGGGACATAACACGTACTTAAAGGGACATTACGGTCAAAATTTAAATGCACATAGATGAATTACATCTTTGAATAGAAACATATTTGCAATATACATGTACTAGCAAAAATTATTCTAATAAAAGTTATCACCATTGTAGTGTTAACATTTTTCTCTGCACGTGCATGTGATGCATAGCTAGGTATTCTTGATGTATAGCTAGGTATTCTCTGTGTACCAGCATTTTAAATACTACAGCTGCTCAGAGCACCAGTGGGATTTGTATCATGTCAGAAATTAACAAACTGACAGCTAGATTACGAGTTTTGCGTTATGAGTGAAAAAGCATTGTTATGCTTCATAACGATGCGTTTTCCCCTAACGCCGTTATTACAAGTCTTGTCAGAATAGCTGCACCGCACACCTTTTGTGCCGCTACGCAACGTCAGTACCGCACTTTAAGAAAAGTCCCTTTTCAATGGGACTTCCATAGCGCCAGTAATACAAGTTTTGCTGTGAAGCCAAAAAGTGAGCGGTACAGCCTAAAATGACAAGATCCGTACCGCCATTTAAAGTCAGTAGTTATGAGTTTTATTATTAACACCTAAACCGCCGCCCTCCCGCATCGCAAACACTATTTAAAGATTATTAACCCCTAATCTGCCGTCCGCCCACACCGCCGTTATAATAAACCTATTAACCCCTAAACCTAACCCTAACCCTCCCTATCTTAAATATAATTAAAATAAATCAAAATAAAACTTACAATTATTACCTAAATAATTCCTATTTAAAACTAAATACTTACCTGTAAAATAAAACCTAAGCTAGCTACAATATAACTAATAGTTACATTGTAGCTATCTTAGGTTTTATTTTTATTTCACAAGTAACTTTGTATTTATTTTAACTAGGTAGATTAGTTAGTAAATAGTTATTTACTAGCTACCTAGTTAAAATAAATACAAAGTTACCTGTAAAATAAAACCTAACCTGCCTTACACTAAAACCTAACATTACAATAAAATAAATTAAATCAAATACATTTATCTAAATTACAAAAAAACAACTAAATTACACAAAATAAAAAATGAAATTATCAAAAATAAAAACGAATTACACCTAATCTAATAGCCCTATCAAAATAAAAAAAGCCCCCCAAAAATAAAAAAAAACCCTAGGCTACACTAAACTGCCAATGTGTCATGTTTTGTCTCAGGATATCATGTGAGAGCCTCATTGTCTGGAACAGTTGCTTTAAAGGAAGATTCGTAGAAGCCATACTGATTGAAAATGATAACAAAATTTATTTAAACAACAAAATACTTTGTTTAAGCAAATACTTGCAGAATATTTAAATATGCTACTAAGGTATGTTAAGACCACATACAGCAGGAGTGAAAATAAACAAAACTAGTAAGCAGAGATGCAGATTCAAAAAGGAAAGTCTTTCTCCTGGTAATAACTGAAATGTAAGATTTGCACAAGGCAGAAAACAACTTGTAAACAGGTAGCAGGTTTAAAGGTAAAGTCTTTCTCCTGGTAATTGCTGAGTACAGGAATTGCACAAGGCAGGAAACAAACTTGTGAACTGGTAACAGGTGTAAAGGTAAAGTCTTTCTCCTGGTTATAGCTGAGTGCAGGAATTGCACAAGGCAGGAAACAAACTTGTGAACTGGTAACTGGTTTAAAGGTAAAGTCTTTCTCCTGGTTAGCTGAGTGCAGGAATTGCACAAGGCAGGAAACAAACTTGTGAACTGGTAACAGGTTTAAAGGTAAAGTCTTTCTCCTGGTAATTGCTGAGTGCAGGAATTGTACAAGGCAGGAAACAGACTTGTAAACTGGTAACAGGTGTAAAGGTAAAGTCTTTCTCCTGGTTATAGCTGAGTGCAGGAATTGCACAAGGCAGGAAACAAACTTGTGAACTGGTAACAGGTGTAAAGGTAAAGTCTTTCTCCTGGTTATAGCTGAGTGCAGGAATTGCACAAGGCAGGAAACAAACTTGTGAACTGGTAACTGGTTTAAAGGTAAAGTCTTTCTCCTGGTTAGCTGAGTGCAGGAATTGCACAAGGCAGGAAACAAACTTGTGAACTGGTAACAGGTTTAAAGGTAAAGTCTTTCTCCTGGTAATTGCTGAGTGCAGGAATTGTACAAGGCAGGAAACAGACTTGTAAACTGGTAACAGGTGTAAAGGTAAAGTCTTTCTCCTGGTTATAGCTGAGTGCAGGAATTGCACAAGGCAGGATACAAACTTGTGAACTGGTAACAGGTTTTAAAGTAAAGGCTTTCTCCTGGTAATACCTTGTAAACAGGTGCAAAGGTGAAATCTTTCTCCAAAGAAGTACAGGAAACAGGTTCTGACTTGACAAAACAGATCCAATGTGAAGACCCTAATGCAGACTAAAAGCCATCCTTAAATAGGGAGGTTTTGCACAGGGTTGGTTCTGATTAATTCCAGAATTGAGAACACCTGTGTGTTGCACAGGTGTAATAACAAGTAAGGCAAATAGTTATTTATCAGATCCTTTAAGTTCCTTGCTATTACTAGATCTAGCTGTGGCTCAACACACAAGCAAACCGACTTGCAAGCAAACAGGAACAGCAACCAGAGAGCCACAGGTTCAAATCCCCACACAGCCCTTCTTAGCAGAATGCCTCCCAGACCTTTTCTTTTTAATCTGGAGGCTTGGTTCATGACACAATGGCCCTTAAAAGGGCCTTTTGTTGGGCATTGCCCCAAAAAATCAGCTATTTTACCTGTAAAAGAAAATACAAACACCCCCCAACAGTAAAACCCACCACCCACACAACCAAACCCCCCAAATAAAAAACTATCTAAATATACCTAAGCTAACCATTGCCCTAAAAAGGGCATTTGGATGGGCATTGCCCTTAAAAGGGCATTTAGCTCTTTTACATTTCCCAAACCCTAAGCTAAAAATAAAACCCACCCAATAAACCCTTAAAAAAAACACTAACCCCCGACGATCCACTTACAGTTCTCGAAGACCGGACATCCATCCTCATCCAGGTGGCAGAAGTCTTCATCCAAGCGGGCAAAAGTCCTCATCGAAGCCGGCAGAAGTCTTCATCCAAGGGGGTTAGTGTTAGGTTTTTTTAAGGGTTTTTTTTGGTGGGAGAGAGTGCTTGGAGAGGGTGGTGGGGGGCAGCGGCGGGGGGGATACTTTTTAAAAGCGATCTGGGAGGGGGTAGGGTATGGAGGGGGGCAGCTACACTACAGAAAAAGTGAGTTTTTTTAAAAAGTACAAGTTCACATTTTATTGCAAAGTGGGTACTGGCAGACAGCTGCCAGTACCCAAAATGGTGGCGAATAGTTAGTGGGGGGAGGGTTAGATTGCTCTTTGGGGGGGGATCAGGGAGGTTGGGGGCTAAGGGGGGATCCTACACAGCAGAATATGATTTTTTTTTTAAATAAATAAATACATTTAAAAAAAAACCTGTGAGGGATCAGCCGCTGGGATGTGTCAGGTGGGAGGCTGATCTCTATACTAAAGCTAAAATTAACCCTTCAAGCCCCCTAATTAACCCTGTCACTTCTGGGCATAATACAAGTGTGGTGCGCAGCAGCATTTAGCAGCCTTCTAATTACCAAAAAACAATGCCAAAGCCATATATGTCTGCTATTTCTGAACAAAGGGGATCAGAGAGAAGCATTTACAACCATTTGTGCCATATTTGCACAATCTGTTTGTAAATCATTTCAATGAGAAACCCAAAGTTAATGAAAGTTAACGATTTTTTTTATTTGATCGCATTTGGCGGTGAAATGGAGGCATAAAATATACCAAACTGGGCCTAGATCAATACTTTGGGTTGTCTACTACACTACCCTAAAGCTAAAATTAACCCTACAAGCTACCTATTTAACCTCTTCACTGCTGGGCCTAATAAAAATGTAGTGCGCAGCGACATTTAGCGTCTTCTAATTACCAAAAAGTAAGGCCACAGCCATAAATGTCTGCTATTTCTGAACAAAGGGATCCTAGAGAAGCAATTACAACCATCTGTGCCTTAATTGCACAAGCTGGTTGTAAATAATTTCAGTGAGAAACCTAAAGTTTGTGAAAAAGTTTGTGAAAAAGTGAACAATTTTTTTTATTTGATCGCATTTGGTGGTGAAATGGTGGCATGAAATATACCAAAATGGGCCTAGATCAATACTTTGGGTTATCCACTAAAAATAAATATATACATGTCAAGGGATATTCAGGGATTCCTGAAAGATATCAGCATTCCAATATAACTATAAAAATGGTTTGAAAATAGCAAAGTGCTACTTGTACTTTTTGCCCTATAACTTGCAAAAAAAAAGCAAAGAACATGTAAACATTGGGTATTTCTAAACTCAGGACATAATTTAATAACTATTTAGCATGGGTGTTTTTTGGTAGTTGTAGATGTGTAACAGATTTTTTTCATCATATTTTATAAAACAAATTTATGGTAAATTATAAGATATTATGAAAATAATGGTATCTTTAGAAAGTCCATTTAATGGCGAGAAAAATTGTATATAATATGTGTGGGTACAGTAAATGAGTATGAGGAAAATTACAGCTAAACACAAACACAGCAAAAATGTAAAAATAGCCCTGGTCCTTAAGGGAAAGAAATTGAAAAATGGCCTTGTCCTTAAGGGGTTAAATGGACATGAAATTCAGAATTAAACTTTCATGATTCAGATAGAGCAATTTTAAAAGACTTTTCAATTTATGTCTATTATCAAATTTACTTTGTTGTCTCTGTATCATTTGTTGAAAAGCATATCTAATACCGCTATAAGTAAACTTGTTACACCCACGGGATAGCACATGCATTGCAAGTTGAAAGGAAAAAGCATGTGTTGGGTTTTGCTCATGCACTAACTTTTTACTTTCAACTATAGGATTCAGATATCACGACCGTGCTAACTTCTTCTCCCCACAAACTTCAATGCAGAATGCTACTTAAAAAACCTAACACCTATCACTTACACATTAACCCGACACTGGGCCCCATCCGATATGCAGCGCCGCCCGCAGAAGCCGGCGACGCCATTTTTTGCGCGTTTTTGGTATCCTATATACAGCGCCGCATATAAATGCGGCACATATATTTCACCCGTTGGACGTAGTATTTTTACCCATAGACTAACATATAAAAAACGCGCAATTTGGTATCCAATATCCAGCGCAAGGCCTTACGTGGAGAAAATGGAGAAATCTTACTCAATTTTCACCTCGCCATAAAATGCACCCGTAGCAGGCCTTGCGCTGAGTATTGGAGCACCGTAACTCCCTAAAATGCCTTCCAAAAAAAAACCTAACACCTAACGCATGCGCAATGTCTATCTACCTGTCAACCGCAATCCCTAATAAAGTGTATTAACCCCCAAAACCGCCGCTCCCGGACCCCGCCGCCACCTACATTAAATTTATTAACCCCTAATCTGACCCCCCTACACCGCCGCCACCTACATTAAATTTATTAACCCCTAATCTGACCCCCTACACCGCCACCACCTACATTAAATTTATTAACCCCTAAACCTAAGTCTAACCCTAACACCCCCCTAATTTAATTATTATTTAAATAAATCTAAATAATATTACTATTATTAACTAAATTATTCCTATTTAAAACTAAATACTTACCTATAAAATAAACCCTAAAATAGCTACAATATAATTAATAATTACATTGTAGCTATTTTAGGATTTATTTTTATTTTACAGGCAACTTTGTATTTATTTTAACTAGGTACAATAGCATTTAAATAGTTAACTATTTAATAGCTACCTAGTTAAAATAATTACAAAATTACCTGTAAAATAAATCCTAACCTAAGTTACCATTACACCTAACACTACACTATCAATAAATTAATTAAATAAATTAACTACAATTATCTAAAATTAAATAAACTAAACTATAGTACCAAAAAAACACTAAATTACAGAATTTTTTTTACAAGAAGTTTAAACTAATTACACCTAATCTAAGCCCCCTAATAAAATAAAAAAGCCCCCCAAAATAATAAAATGCCCTACCCTATACTAAATTAAAAATAGCCTTTAAAAGGGCCTTTAGCGGGGCATTGCCCCAAAGTAATCAGCTCTTTTACCTGTAAAACCCTACTCTAAAACCCACCCAATCCCCCCTTAAAAAAACACTACCCCATTGAAGATCACCCTACCTTGAGCCGTCTTCACCCAGCCAGGCAGAAGTCTTCATCTGATCCGGGCACAAGTGGTCCTCCAGCCGGGCCAAAGTCTTCATCCGATCGGGGCAGAAGAGGTCCTCCATCCGGCAGAAATCTTCATCCAAGAGGCATCGTCTATCTTCATCCTTCCGGCGAGGAGCGGCTCCATCTTGAAGACATCCAACACGGAGCATCCTTCCTGCATGACGACTATGCGACGAATGGCTGGTCCTTTAAATGATGTCATCCAAGATGGCGTCCCTCGAATTCCGATTGGCTGATAGGATTCTATCAGCCAATCGGAATTAAGGTAGGAAAAATCCGATTGGTTGATTTAATCAGCCAATCGGATTATAGTTTTTTGTACTATAGTTTAGTTTATTTAATTGTATTTAATTTTAGATAATTGTAGTTAATTTATTTAATTAATTAATTTATTGATAGTGTAGTGTTAGGAGTAATGGTAACTTAGGTTAGGATTTATTTTACAGGTAATTTTGTAATTATTTTAACTAGGTAGCTATTAAATAGTTATTAACTATTTAATAGCTATTGTACTTTTCTAAAATAAATACAAAGTTGCCTGTAAAATAAAAATAAATCCTTAAATAGCTACAATGTAATTATTAATTATATTGTAGCTATCTTAGGGTTTATTTTATAGGTAAGTATTTAGTTTAAATAGGAATAATTTAGTTAATAATAGTAATATTATTTAGATTTATTTAAATAATAATTAAGTTAGGGGGGTGTTATGGTTAGACTTATGTTTAGGGGTTAATAAATTTAATGTAGGTGGCGGCGGTGTAGGGGGGTCAGATTAGGGGTTAATAAATTTAATGTAGGTGGCGGTGGGGTCCAGGAGCGGCGGTTATTTAGGTGTGGCGGGGTCCGGGAGCAGCAATTTAGGGGTTAATACATATAATGTAGGTGACTCCGGGAACGGCAGTTTAGGGGTTAATACTAGGATAGGTTTATTGCAGTGTGCGCTACAGCGGTTTAGGGGTTAATAATTAGGCTTATTGCGTTGTGGGGGTTGTCGGTCTAGGGGTTAATACATTTATTATTAGGAGTGAGAGGGGGGATTGCGGATATAGGGGTATACATATCGGACTTATTTTTGGGAGGCAGGTTAGACAGTTACGGGAGATTTAAAAAAAAAAATAACTTTTCTTAGGCGCTGGCAGTTTCTAAAGTGCCGTAAGTCACTAGCGACTTCTGGACATTGCTAGTTTATCCGACTTATGGCACTTTAGGAGCTGCCGGCGGGGTATATGTAATACCCTGATGTGCGAGGTGAAATTACGGGCGGCGCGGGTTCCCTCGCTTGCGCCAAAAACTACGCCGTATATCGGATCGCGCCCACTGCGTTCAACCTACAGCACTAACCCGAAGTGAGTAATAAATATTTTACATAGGATTAAATGCTCTTTTTATTTATAAATATTTATTTTTCTATATATAATTTTTTTTGTAAAATACATATCTATACCTGTATATATTCATATAGAAATATAGCTAGCGATATATATTTTAAATATATACAGATATATATATAGAAATAAATATTTAGAAATGCAAAGAACATTTTCTTCTAAGTGAAGAACATTGGAATGTAAAATATTTAAAACCCATAATTTATATTAATATTAATTAATTTTACTTGTTTTCAGTTATTTGAGTGGAAAGAGCTCCAAAGTGTATAACAAAATGTATGCTTACCTGATAAATTTCTTTCTCTTTTGGTGTATCCAGTCCACGGGTTCATCCATTACTTGTGGGATATTCTCATTCCCAACAGGAAGTTGCAAGAGGACACCCACAGCAGAGCTGTCTATATAGCTCCTCCCCTAACTGCCACTCCCAGTCATTCGACCGAAGACAAGCAAGAAAAAAGGAGACACTATAGAGTGCAGTGGTGACTGTAGTTTAAAAATAAAAAACACCTGCCTTAAAGTGACAGGGCGGGCCGTGGACTGGATACACCACAAGAGAAAGAATTTTATCAGGTAAGCATTAATTTTGTTTTCTCTTGTAAGGTGTATCCAGTCCACGGGTTCATCCATTTCTTGTGGGATACCAATACCAAAGCTTTAGGACACGGATGAAGGGAGGGACAAGGCAGGAACTTAAACGGAAGGCACCACTGCCTGCAAGACCTTTCTCCCAAAAATAGCCTCCGAGGAAGCAAAAGTATCAAATTTGTAGAATTTAGAAAAGTATGAAGCGAAGACCAAGTCGCCGCCTTACAAATCTGTTCAACAGAGGCCTAATTTTTAAAAGCCCATGTGGAAGCTACCGCTCTAGTGGAATGAGCTGTAATTCTTTCAGGAGGCTGCTGGCCAGCAGTCTCATAAGCTAAACGGATTATGCTTCTCAGCAAAAAAGAAAGAGAAGATGCCGAAGCCTTTAGGCCTCTCCTCTGTCCAGAGTAGACAAAAAACAATGTAGATGTTTGACGAAAATCCTTAGTAGCTTGTAAATAAAACTTTAAAGCACGAACCACGTAAAGATTGTGTAATAGACGTTCCTTCTTTGAAGAAGGATTAGGACACAGTGACGGAACAACAATCTCCTGATTGATATTCTTATTAGATACCACGTTAAGAAGAAACCCAGGTTTGGTACGCAAAACTACCTTATCTGCATGGAAGATCAGATAAGGGGAATCACACTGTAAGGCAGATAACTCTGAAACTCTTCGAGCCGAACTTTCCAAGATAAAAGCCTTGATATCTATGGAATGCAGAGGTTCAAACGGACCCCCTTGAAGAACTTTAAAAACTAAATTAAACTCCATGGCCGGAGCAACAGGTTTAAACACAGGCTTGATCCTAACTAAAGCCTGACAAAACGCCTGAACGTCTGGAACATCTGCCAGACGCTTGTGCAGAAGAATAGACAGAGCAGAAATCTGTCCCTTTAAGGAACTAGCTGACAATCCCTTCTCCAATCTTTCTTGGAGAAAGGATAATATCGTAGGAATCCTGACCTTACTCCACGAGTAACCCTTGGATTCACACCAATGAAGATATTACACCATATCTTATGATAGATTTTCCTGGTGACAGGCTTTCAAGCCTGAATTAAGGCATCAATGACCGATTCGGAGAAACCACGTTTTGATAAAATCAAGCGTTCAATCTCCAAGCAGTCAGCCGCAGAGAAATTAGATTTGGATGTTTGAATGGACCTTGGAGTAGAAGGTCCTGCCTCAGCGGCAGAGTCCATAGTGGAAGGGATGACATGTCCACCAGATCTGCATTCCAAGTCCTGTGTGGCCACGCAGGTGCTATCAAAATCACCGAAGCTCTCTCCTGCTTGATCTTGACAATCAGACGAGGGAGGAGAGGAAATGGTGGGAACACATAAGCCAGGCCGAAGGACCTGGGCACTGCTAGAGCATCTATCAGCGCTGCCTGGGGATCCCTTGACCTGGACCCGTATCAAGAAAGCTTGGCATTCTGACGAGACGCCATCAGATCCAGTTCTGGTTTGCCCCATAGTTGAATCAGCTGGGCAAATACCTCCGGATGGAGCTCCCACTCCCCCGGATGAAAAGTCTGCAGACTTAGAAAATTCACCTGCCAGTTCTCTACTCCTGGGATATGGATAGCTGAGAGATGGCAAGAGTGAATCTCTGCCCATAGAAATATCTTTGAAACCTCCAACATTGCCAGGGGGCTTCTTGTTCCCCCCTGATGGTTGATATAGGCTACAGTCGTGATATTGTCCGACTGAAATCTGATGAACCTGACCGCAGCTAGTTGAGGCCAAGCCTGAAGAGCATTGAATATCGCTCTCAGTTCCAGAATGTTTATCGGAAGGAGGGCTTCCTCCTGAGTCCACGAACCCTGAGATCAGGGAGTTCCAGACTGCGCCCCAGCCCAGAAGGCTGGCGTCTGTCGTCACTATAGTCCACTCTGGCCTGTGGAAACTCATTCCCCTGGACAGATGGACCCGAGATAACCACCAGAGAAGAGAATCCCTGGTCTCTTGATCCAGATTTAGCAGAGGGGACAAATCTGTTTAGTACCCATTCCACTGATTGAGCATGCAAAGTTGCAGTGGTCTGAGATGTAGGCGGGCAAACGGAACTATGTCCATTGCCGCTACCATTAGGCCGATTACTTCCATACACAGAGCCACTGACGGCCGAGAAGTGGAATGAAGAGCACGGCAGGAAGTTAGAAGCTTTGATAACCTGACCTCTGTCAGAAAAAATTTCATTTCTACTGAATCTATCAGTGTTCCTAGGAAGGAAACTCTTGTGAGAGGGGAGAGAGAACTCTTTTCTTCGTTCACCTTCCACCCGTGAGACCTCTGAAAGGCCAGAACAATGTCCGTATGGGACTTGGCGATTTGAAAAGTCGACGCCTGTATCAGAATGTCATCTAGGTAAGGAGCCACCGCTATGCCCCGTGGCCTTAGAACCGCCAGTAGGGACCCTAGAACCTTCATAAAGATTCTTGGTGCCGTGGCTAACCCGAAGGGAAGAGCCACCAACTGGTAATGCCTGTCTAAGAAGGCAAACCTGAGGAACTGATGATGATTTCTGTGAATCGGAATGTGGAGATAAGCATCCTTTAAGTCCACAGTAGTCATATATTGACCCTCCTGGATCATAGGGAGGATGGTTCGGATAATCTCCATCTTGAAGGATGGGAAACTGAGAAATTTGTTTAGGATCTTGAGATCCAAGATTGGTCTGAAAGTTCCCTCTTTTTTGGGAACTATAAACAGATTTGAATAGAAGCCCTGCCCCTGTTCCTCCCTTGGAACTGGGTGGATCACTCCCATAACCAGTAGGTCTTGAACACAACGTAAGAATGCCTCTAATTGTGAGAGATGAAATCTCCCCTTTGGAGATGAAGCTTTGAAGTCCAGAAGATATCCCTGGGAAACAATCTGGGAAACAATCTCTAATGCCCAGGGATCCTGGACGTCTCTTGCCCAAGCCTGGGCAAAGAGAGAAAGTCTGCCCCCTACAAGATCCGGTCCCAGACCGGGGCTACTCCTTCATGCTGTCTTAGAGGCGGCAGCAGGTTTTTTGGCCTGCTTCCCCTTGTTCCAAGCCTGGTTCGGTCTCCAGACTGGTTTGGACTGGGTAAAATTTCCCTCTTGTTTTGCATTAGAGGAAACAAAAATTATTCTGTTTGGTCCTTAATTTATTGGACCTATCCTGAGGAAGAGCGTGACCTTTTTCTCCAGTAATATCAGAAATGATCTCCTTCAGGCCCGGCCCGAAAAGGGTCTGTCCTTTGAAGGGGATGTTAAGAAGCTTAGACTTTGAAGTAACGTCTGCTGACCAGGACTTAAGCCATAGCGCCCTGCGCGCCAGAATGGCAAAACCTGAATTCTTAGCCGTTAGTTTGGTTAGATGAAAAATGGCGTCAGAAATAAAGGAATTAGCTAACTTGAGAGCTTTAATCCTGTCTAAAATATCATCTAACGGGGTCTCCACCTGTAGAGCCTCCTCAAGAGACTCGAATCAAAAACCGCTGCAGCAGTAACTGGGGCAATGCATGCAAGAGGCTGGAGAATAAAACCTTGATGGATAAAAATTTTCTTAAGGAGACCCTCCAATTTTTTATCTATAGGATCTAAGAAAGCACAACTGTCCTCGACAGGGATAGTTGTACGCTTAGCTAGGGTAGAAACAGCACCCTCCACCTTAGGGACTGTATTTAAGAGAAAAAAAAACTATTACATAAACTGCAAAACAGTGTTAAAAAGTAGTAAACTCTTGGAAATTGTATAAGTGACTAAAGCAGCATTGCACCCACTTGCAAATGGATGATTAACCCTTTAGGCCCCAAACCGGATTTGAAAAACGTTAAAAAACGTTAAAAAACATTAATAAACAGTTAAACACCTTGCCACAGCTCTGCTGTGGCTCCTACCTGCCCTCAAATTCGATTTAGGGGAGAAATAAGCCCTCTATAGTGGTCCTCAGATGCTAGAGGACTCCTTTAGGGAAGCTGGATGTCTCAGTCTGAATAAAAACTGCGCATCTAGAGCGCGAAAATAGGCCCCTCCCACCATGCACTCGATGTCAGAGGGCCTTAAGAAAATACTCCTAGGAGTCTCTGACTAGCCATGTGGAAACTAGGCCCCAAAAAATGATTTATCACCCTCAGAGAAAAAACGTTCTTTCTATATAACATGTAAACGTTTTGTCACTAAGAAATATGAGTATTAACATGAATATTACCCTTTTTTTGTAAGCATGATCCCAGTCGTTGTTAAATCACTGCATCAGGCTTACCTCAATTATACAAGGCTCTGTCAGCATTTTCTAGATCTTATACTGAACATAAATATACTGAACATACCTCAAGGCAGGTAATCTGCAAACCGTTCCCCCAACTGAAGTCTTTCCCATACTCTTCAGTTATGTGTGAGAACAGCAATGGACCTTAGTTACAAACCGCTAAGATCATAAACCTCCAGGCAGATTCTTCTTCTAATTTCTGCCTGCGAGTTAAACAGTACGACGCTGGTACCGTTTAAAAATAACAAACTCTTGATTGAAGGTAAAAACTACACTTATTCACCACATATCTCTTGATACTTCCTATCTTGTTGAGAGTTGCAAGAGAATGACTGGGAGTGGCAGTTAGGGGAGGAGCTATATAGACAGCTCTGCTGTGGGTGTCCTCTTGCAACTTCCTGTTGGGAAGGAGAATATCCCACAAGTAATGTATGAACCCGTGGACTGGATACACCTTACAAGAGAAATATATATATATATATATATATGTATATATATATATATATATATATATATATATATATATATATAGTTATATATAGTATATATATTATTTGTACACAGATATACACATATAAATACATAAATACACATGTATACACATATATACATGTATATATACATATAAACGTGTATATATGCATACATACACATATTTAAACATATATATATATATATATATATATATATATATATATTATATATATATATATATATAAAATACCAATGTCTCATTCAAACACCTTGTCTAATGCCATATACCTTTGAACCCTATAAAATGCCCCTTTTTCCGCACAAGCCTTCAGGCTTGCCGGAAACAGCAGTTATGAAGCAGCGGTCTTAAGACTCCTTAACTGGTCCGCCTCCTCTGTGGCTGCGGACATCAATCCGCCCAATCCTATATGATCGGGTTGAATGACACCCCTGCTCATCTGCAATCAACTAATCGTTGTTTCCCCCCCGGGGCGTTCAGCCCCTTTGCACAAACACCACGCCTCAGTTGGAAAACAACGATTAGTTGATTGGAGATGATTAATCTGTTAATCAAATTCTGAAAATGGCGACTGGAGCTTCAGCTATTAGCGTTTATAGGGAAATATCTCTGAAGATAAGTATCTACTAACAATTTCATGAATTAAACTCTCATTCTCTTTTTTAATAGTATTGTTTCACATTTGCTTATATAGCTAACTTGACATTCACTTTAAGCTATAATAAAAACCTGGCTTGTTGGGGGTCCGTGAGGACCATGGTTGAGAAACACTGCTATATACTAAGGGCTGGATTCTCTAACGTTTTCTGCTCATGTGAGATTATCTAAAAAGACTTGTCAGTACTACAAGATCTTGTGCAGGATTAAAGAATAGCAAATGTTACTTTGGGATTTGTGTATCTCACTAAGGGGCATTTTGTACATTTCTGTACATGAAGGAGAGGCACAAAAAGTACAGCACTCAATAAACTACACATCTTAAAAATTGTACAGAAGGTACAGTAGCAAATCACAATTCCATTATATAAATGATAACAAACGCCTAGATTTAGAGTTTGGCGTTAGCCGTCAAAACCAGCGTTAGGGGCTCCTAACGCTGGTTTTGGCCGCCCGCTGGTATTTAGAGTCAGTCAGGAAAGAGTCTAGAGTCTAACGCTCACTTTCCAGCCGCGACTTTTCCATACCGCAGATCCCCCTACGCCTTTTGCGTATGCTATCTTTTCAATGGGATCTTTCTAACGCCGGTATTTAGAGTCTTGGCTGAAGTGAGCGTTAGAACTCTAACGACAAGACTCCAGCCGCAGAGAAAAGCCAGGAGTTAAGAGCTTTCTGGGCTAATGCCGGTTCATAAAGCTCTTAACTACTGTGCTCTAAAGTACACTAACACCCAGTAACTACCTATGTACCCCTAAACCGAGGTTCCCCCCACATCGCCGCCACTCTAATAAATTTTTTTAACCCCTAATCTGCCGACCACACACCGCCGCAACCTACGTTATCCCTATGTACCCCTAATCTGCTGCCCCTAACACCGCCGACCCCTATATTATATTTATTAACCCCTAATCTGCCCCCCCAACATCGCCGCTACCTACCTACAATTATTAACCCCTAATCTGCCGACCGGACCTCACCGCTACTATAATAAAGTTATAAACCCCTAATCCGCCTCACTCCCGCCTCAATAACCCTATAATAAATAGTATTAACCCCTAATCTGCCCTCCCTAACATCACTGACATCTAACTTCAAGTATTAACCCCTAATCTGCCGACCGGACCTCACCGCTACTCTAATAAATTTATTAACCCCTAAAGTTAAGTCTAACCCTAACCCTAACACCCCCCTAAGTTAAATATAATTTTAATCTAACGAAATAAAATAAATCTTATTAAATAAATTATTCCTATTTAAAGCTAAATACTTACCTGTAAAATAAACCCTAATATAGCTACAATATAAATTATAATTACATTGTAGCTATTTTAGGATTTATATTTATTATACAGGCAACTTTGTATTTATTTTAACCAGGTACAATAGCTATTAAATAGTTAATAACTATTTAATAGCTACCTAGTTAAAATAATTATCAAATTACCTGTAAAATAAATCCTAACCTAAGTTACAATTAAACCTAATACTACACTATCAATAAATTCATTAAATAAATTACCTACAATTATCTACAATTAAACCTAACACTACACTATCATTAAATTAATTAAATTAATTACCTACAAATACCTACAAATAAATACAATTAAATAAACTAACTAAAGTACAAAAAATAAAAAAAGCTGTTACAAAAAATAAAAAATTAATTTACAAACATAATAAAAATATTACAACAATTTTAAGCTAATTACACATACTCTAAGCCCCCTAATAAAATAACAAAGCCCCCCAAAATAAAAAAATGCCCTACCCTATTCTAAAATTAAATTGAAAAGCTCTTTTACCTTACCAGCCCTTAAAAGGGCCTTTTGCGGGGCATGCCCCAAAGAATTCTGCTCTTTTGCCTGTAAAAAAAAACATACAATACCCCCCCCCAACATTACAACCCACCACCCACATACCCCTAATCTAACCCAAACCCCCCTTAAACCTAACACTAAGCCCCTGAAGATCTTCCTACCTTGTCTTCACCACGCTGGGTATCACCGATCGGTCCTCCAGAGGGTCCCGAAGTCTTCATCCTATCCGGCAAGAAGAAGTCCAGAAGAGGCTCCAAAGTCTTCATCCTATCCGGGCAGAAGAGGAGATCCGGACCGGCAAACATCTTCATCCAAGCGGCATCTTCTATCTTCATCCATCCGACAACGAGCGGCTCCATCTTCAAGACCTCCGGCGCGGATCCATCCTCTTCTTCCGACGTCCTAACACAGAATGAAGGTTCCTTTAAGGGACGTCATCCAAGATGGCGTCCCTCGAATTCCGATTGGCTGATAGGATTCTATCAGCCAATCGGAATTAAGGTAGGAAAAATCTGATCAGCCAATAGAATGCGAGCTCAATCTGATTGGCTGATTGGATCAGCCAATCGGATTGAACTTGAATCTGATTGGCTGATTCCATCAGCCAATCAGATTTTTCCTACCTTAATTCCGATTGGCTGATAGAATCCTATCAGCCAATCAGAATTCGAGGGACGCCATCTTGGATGACGTCCCTTAAAGGAACCTTCATTCTGTGTTAGGACGTCAGAAGAAGAGGATGGATCCGCGCCGGAGGTCTTGAAGATGGAGCCGCTCGTCGTCGGATGGATGAAGATAGAAGATGCCGCTTGGATGAAGATGTTTGCCGGTCCGGATCTCCTCTTCTGCCCGGATAGGATGAAGACTTTGGAGCCTCTTCTGGACTTCTTCTTGCCGGATAGGATGAAGACTTCGGGACCCTCTGGAGCAGTGATTTGCAACCTTTTTTTGCCGTGGCACACTTTTTTACATTAAAAAATCTTGTGGCACACCACCATCCCAAAATTTCACACGTTGTAGCCTAATACAGGATATATATACAGTATATATATATATATATATATATATATATATACATATATACACTGTACTGTGCTGTCATGCCATGCCTCCTACAAACTATACATGACATTTACATTCATTCACAAACAATCATAATGATTGCCTGTGAATGAATGTCAATTTCATGGTTGTAAATGATGCCTGATGAGCCTGTCACATACCTCCCAATATTTCAAAGTTTGAAAGAGGGACACCCCGTAATGTCAGTCTGCTGCGGCACACCTGAGGATCTCTCACGGCACACTAGTGTGCCACGGCACACTGGTTGAAAAACACTGCTCTGGAGGACCGATCTGTGATACCCGGTGTGGTGAAGACAAGGTAGGAAGATCTTCAGGGGCTTAGTGTTAGGTTTATTTAAGGGGGGTTTGGGTTAGATTAGGGGTATGTGGGTGGTGGGTTGTAATGTTGGGGGGGGTATTGTATGGGTTTTTTTACAGGCAAAAGAGCAGAAATCTTTGGGGCATGCCCCGCAAAAGGCCCTTTTAAGGGCTGGTAAGGTAAAAGAGCTTTTCAATTTTTATTTTAGAATAGGGTAGGGCATTTTTTTATTTTGGGGGGCTTTGTTATTTTATTAGGGGGCTTAGAGTAGGTGTAATTAGCTTAAAATTGTTGTAATATTTTTATTATGTTTGTAAATTATTTTTTTATTTTTTGTAACTTAGCTTTTTTTATTTTTTGTACTTTAGTTAGTTTATTTAATTGTATTTATTTGTAGGTATTTGTAGGTAATTTATTTAATTTATTTAATTATAGTGTAGTGTTAGGTTTAATTGTAGATAATTGTAGGTATTTTATTTAATTAATTTATTGATAGTGTAGTGTTAGGTTTAATTGTAACTTAGGTTAGGATTTATTTTACAGGTAATTTGGTAATTATTTTAAATAGGTAGCTATTAAATAGTTATTAACTATTTAATAGCTATTGTACCTGGTTAAAATAAATACAAAGTTGCCTGTAAAATAAATATAAATCCTAAAATAGCTACAATATAATTATAATTTATATTGTAGCTATATTAGGGTTTATTTTACAGGTAAGTATTTAGCTTTAAATAGGAATAATTTATTTAATAAGAAATAATTTATTTCGTTAGATAAAAATTATATTTAACTTAGGGGGGTGTTAGGGTTAGGGTTAGACTTAGCTTAGGGGTTAATAACTTTATTATAGTAGCGGTGAGGTCCGGTCGGCAGATTAGGGGTTAATAAGTGTAGGTAGGTGGCGGCGGACGTTGGGGGCGGCAGATTAGGGGTTAATAAATTAATATAGGGGTCGGCGGTGTTAGGGGCAGCAGATTAGGGGTACATAGGGATAACGTAGGTTGCGGCGGTGTCCGGAGCGGCAGATTAGGGGTTAATAATAATATGCAGGGGTCAGCGATAGCGGGGGCGGCAGATTAGGGGTTAATAAGTGTAAGGTTAGGGGTGTTTAGACTCGGGGTTCATGTTAGGGTGTTAGGTGCAGACTTAGGAAGTGTTTCCCCATAGGAAACAATGGGGCTGCGTTAGGAGCTGAACGCTGCTTTTTTGCAGGTGTTAGGTTTTTTTTCAGCTCAAACGGCCCCATTGTTTCATATGGGGGAATCGTGCATGAGCACGTTTTTGAAGCTGGCCGCGTCCGTAAGCACCGCTGGTATTGAGAGTTGCAGTGGCGGTAAATATGCTATACGCTCCCTTTTTGGAGCCGAACGCAGCCCTTCTGTGAACTCTAAATACCAGCGGTATTTAAAAGGTGCGGGGGAAAAAAGCATGCTTAGCTAACGCACCCCTTTGGCCGCAGAACTCTAAATCTAGTGGATAGTAAGGAAAGTGCAAAGAAAAATCATAGCCGATGTAAAAAATACAAAATGTAGTTTTGAAGATTGAATGAGTCTTGCAGTAAGTGGGCTGGACAAGGGCGTCTGAAGTTCTCTCATAGTTGTCCTTGTATATTCTAAGCATCTTATGCCTACAGGTCTAGGGTATTTATCTAATCAGCTGTATACTGGCACATTTGTCTCAGAATACACAATGCACTTATAACACTGATTAGACAAGTATCTGAAACTAGAATGAAATGCAAATTAAATTACACTACAATTTGATTGGTATTTGCGTAAATAAATCTGTTATCAGCTCTGGGGGCTCCCTATTAAAGGCACATGTTACCTGAATAGTGAATCTCTTACAAATAAGCTTGGCCACTTTATTTCCCTACTCTAAGGAAGTTTACTTTGAAATCTGGGACGATTAGGGTAAAACCCCAGGAGATCACAGTAAAGCAAAGTGTGAGCTTAGCATTAATGATGCTAAATGGCAGTTTTTTTACCATGCAGATAAAAGCAAAAAGAGTATCTGAAGGCTAAATGATCACAGAGCACTTACTCTGGTGAGCTGAAGACATTTTGAGGTAAAATATGTTCCTTTTTTACATGGAGATGCTCATACGATATTTTCTAGTCAGATTTCTGCAGATATGTTGCAGCACTTTCAAGTGACTGATTTAACATATAAGTAAAATCCCTTTAAAGCAACATGAAACCCCATACTCTACTTCAATTACAAAATTTACTTTTAGTATATTTTGTTGAAAAGCAGGGATGTAAGCTCAGGAGCGTGCATGTGCCTGGAGCGCTATATGGCAGCAGTTTTGCAAGAATGATATCCATTTGCAAGAGCACTAGATAGCAGCACTATTGCATGCAATGTAGCGCTCTAGACAGCTACCTAAGTATCTCTTCAACAAAGAATAGCATGGGAACAAAGCAAATTTGATAATAGAAGTAAATTGGAAACTTTTTAAATTGGTATGCTCTGTCTGAATCACAAAATATGTTTTTTGGCTTCATATCCCTTTAAATTCGTTCTTACCTCTGAGAATTTCCATTCCAGAGGGCTTCATAACTTTCTGTGGGTGGGATCTCACCACAGCCTGGATTTTTAGATTCAACCCCTTTGTTTTAGAGAATTGAGTGAGGTCTTCCCATGTGAGGATTGATGTAACAATTACACTCCACCCCTGCGAGATTTAGAAAATTGCCGCCTAATTTGATTTGACCTATTGTGTTTAAATCATTACTGTATACAAAATGTTGCAGTTTGACTACTGTAACAACTTACTAACTGGCCTCCCTCTCTCCCGCCTCTCTCTCCTCCAATCCATCCTAAATGCATCTGCCAGGCTAATCCACCTCTCTCGATGCTCTGTATCTGCTGCACCCCTCTGTGAGTCCCTTCACTGGCTCTCCATTCACAACAGAGTTAAATTCAAAATTCTCACCCTGACCTACAAAGCCCTCACCAATGCTGCCCCACCCTACCTGTCCTCACTCATTAACAAATATACTCAAGCCCGCCCCCTAAGATCCAACAATGACCTGCTTCTTGCATCCTCTACCATCACCTCCTCTCATGCTAGACTACAGGACTTCTCTCGTGCGACACCAACCCTCTGGAACGCACTTCCTCGTGCTGTCAGACTTGTTCCTAACCTCTCCTCCTTTAAACGTTCCCTAAAGACCTTTCTGTTAAGGGAAGCTTATCACCCAACTTATTAACAAACTAACTTCACTTAACTAACAGCTGCCCTTATCTATCTCCTCACTAATATCATTCTCACCTATGCAGTCCCCACCTCCTGTTTCCCATCCTCCTACCCATCTAGATTGTAAGTTCCCACTGGAATAGGGCTCTCAATTCCCCCTGTATTTGTCTGTAAAATGTTGTCTTTTATTGTATTGTTTCTCCATTGTATTGTTATCCTTGTACCCATGGGCAGCGCTGGGTAATCTGTTGGCGCTTTACAAATAAAGAATAATAATAATAATAATAATAATTTAATTAATTTTATATTTATTTTGAAAATACTTACATCAAAATGAGTGTATCAAAATGTCACTATATATAAATTTGTTTTATTTTTTACCAGATGCCCATATGCTGTTTACATTTTTTTCTTCAATTTTTTACAGGCTTGCTCCTTTCTACATTACATCTTAGCCAATGAAGTTGTTCCTATTAGCCAATGAGGATTAATACAATAGTATTTGTTATACAAAGATATGAAATACATGCTAGTCTAAAATATTAATCTAAATTGATTTGAAATAAAATGTTGAATGCAGAAACATTCAAACATATCAATTACTATTTTCCCATTCATTTCATTAAAGGAACAGTCTACACCTTAGTCATCTTAAAGTCTTACTTTAGATTAAGCTGCAAATAGTCTCCTGCACCCTTTCTATATCATGCAGCAGGAACAGTAAAAAAAGTTATTTTAAAATGAATATTGTTTCTGGCCCCTTTGAAAATGGCTGCCAAGCTCCGCTCACTGATGACATCACAATATGGACTACATCTAGTCACTCTGCTGAATAGCATTGACAGTCTGTTGAATCCAACTAGTGAGCCTTTTGTTATTGGACGCCAAATGCAGTCCAGATTGTGATGTCATCAGTGGGTGGAGATTGGTAGCCATTTCAAAGTGGCCAGAAACAATATTAATATTAAAATACGTTTTTTACTGTTCCTGTTGCATGATAAAGAAAGGGTGCAGGAGACTATTTTCAACTTAATCTAAATTAAGACTTTCAGATGACTAAGGTGTAGACTGTCCCTTTAATTTGAATTCCCATTACACAATCACTTAAAATAGAAATGTCCCTGCTTTTTAGCATTTCACTAAAATAGTAAACTTTGGTATCTTTCCTGGTAAAATATTTTAAAAATAAATAAATAAATAATTGTATCAATGTTTACAGACTAATAAGAAATGTAGCTTTTTCTTATGTATATGTGTTTGTGCACGTGCATGTGTGTGTGCACGTTCATGTGTGTGTGCACACCTTGACAGTAAAATAAACCATGAAAATGATCCCTACCTAGTATAACCTTCAGTGACAGTGTCACCTAACATCACATTGGCTAGACTATTATGACAGAATGTAAACCAAAAATTAATAAAATGTGCATGGTATCAAAGTGTGGCACAAAGCTTTATTGCTACCATTCAGAATTCTGTCCGCACCTGACATGTAAACAAAAAAATGACTTCGCAAGTACAACCACATTAAATAAAAATCATTATTTAAGAACCAACATTACAGAATACTGATGTATAATAAAATGTAGCTTAAATGATGATTGAAACAGATGAATTATTGTTTAAAAAAATGAAACAACTTTATACAAAATCAGTGTAAAACCTACTGAGATATAAGGAGCGCGATCCGATATACGGCGCAGGTTTCGGCGCAAGCGCGGAAACCTGCGCCACCCGTAATTTCACCTCGCACAGCGAGCTATCACATATATGGCGCCGACAGTTGATAAAGTGCCGTAAGTCGGACAAACTAGCGATTTCCAGAAATAAGCGTAAGTACAAATTTCTGGAGTCGCCAGTGACTTACGGCACTTTAGAAACTGCCGCCGCCTAAAAAAACTGACTAAAATATTAAATCTCCCGTTACTGTCTAACACACCTCCCAAACATAGCCCGACACGGAAACCCCTCTATCCGCAATCCCCCCTCTCACTCCTAACAATAAATGTATTAAACCCGCCCTACACCGCCACCACCTATATTATATGTAGTACCCCCTAATCTGACCCCCCTACCCCGCCGCCACCTATATTAAATATATTACCTCCTAAACCTAAGTCTAACCCTAACACCCCCTAACTTAATTATTATTTAAATAAATCTAAATAATATTAATATTATTAACTAAATTTTTCCTATTTAAAACTAAATACTTACCTATAAAATAAACCCTAATATAGCTACAATATAACTAATAGTTACATTGTAGCTATTTTAGGATTTATATTTATTTTACAGGCAACTTTGTATTTATTTTAACTAGGTACAATAGCTATTAAATAGTTAATAACTATTTAATAGCTACCTAGTGTCAGTATATTTATGAAAATCTTGGTAGTGCTATCCAAATAATATATCAGCTTATGGCAGGGTTATGACACAATATAAACAATAATTTTCCTTAAAAATGGAAACCCTTAATCAACATGCACCTACTAGACCATACAATTAATATAAATATCTGAATTATTTTATTTAGTTAATATCCATAAACATATTGAAATATATTTGCAATAAAAGGAAATTAAATAATATTATATGCGCTTGAAAACTATTTAAATATGCTATACAAAATTCATACACGCTTATCTTAAAAACCAGCCTTATTTACAAATCTTTTAACATCCAAACAATACAATTTTAAAATGTGCTCTTAAGCAATAGGATAATATATATATTCTGCTATTTAACTGCAATTTATCCTAATACATAATTAACTTACAATATCAGAACTTGCACAGATGAGTTACTTAACAAATCAGATACAGATTTAAACAATATATAGGCTGGGAAATGTTAACTTAAAATCCAAACTATTCTTTTAACTCTGCTACATACAGTAATAGTAAATGCTTACTTTAAATGCTTGTATACAAATAGGCAGGCTAAGAGCTATCTGAAACAAATGGCATACAGTTTAAAAGTATAATCTGCTCTTTAAATCTATTAACTGTAAAGGCTATGCATATGACTTATCTTACAATAAAACTTTTGTATACATCACCAAACAGCAATCCACTTTCCAATGTTTCGCAACAGATCCAATTTCACCTCAGAAATTTCAAAATTTGGGGATAATCATATGGAGTCCAATAGTAGGTGTGTGCTTTAATAATAACTGCAGCAGTTATTCCTTTCTGGATCAGTCAACACAACCTTTTCAGTCTCTATGCTGGGGTTTAAATCATCTGATCTCACCCCTCCCCGTTTTTGATTTTTATCAGTCATTGGTGAATATTGGAAACGCCCACGGCCTTGTCTTGGATTGGTTCTTTGCAACTGAACATGGATTGGTTTATTTGGTAAATGTGTTGTCAAGGAAATGCATTTTTTGCAACAACCAATCATCTCATGGTTGCAATTCCGCATCATAACACTAGGTGGCAGCAGACGTACAAACAAACAAATACAACAAGACCATTTCTAAATATTTTTAAGCAAGTTAATTTTTTTTCATAAAATGGTTATTTAATCAGATTACACTTTCTGAATTAATCATATATAACCCCAATTACAGATGGTTAATATTAGGTTATTTTTTTCTGATTATTCTGATACCAAATATGTTATATTATTAACATTTTATTATATTAAGGCAATTTAATACTGCTAATTATTGGCTTAAAATGCATTACAATTTTATCAGTATTCTGGCATTTATATGTGAATAGCAGCTTATTTTTAATTCAGTATTTTACTGTATTCCAACAAGAATATTCCATATTTTATGTTTCTAATAAGCCCAGGATGTATAAACCTTCTTCATGCAGATCTGAGATTATATGTATTTATCTGTATTTCTTTCTGAATACATGAATCCTGTCTATGTAGATCTGAAATAAAAAAATAAATGTTAATAATCACTTCTCTTCAGGTCCATAAACATCTATTCATGTTCTTAAACACAGAGAGGCTAAGATATTCATGCTTTCAAAATATGCATGTCTTGTATTTATTTTCCTAGTATATTTTATTTGAAATCTAACTACAGTTGCTTTGAAATCATAATGTAAGCCATGTGCTTTCTCTATGTTATCCTAACCCCAGACACAATGTCTGTGTCACGTGTATTCTGGTGTTATCAGCCACACAGCCTGAGTCACTCAAACAAATCTGTGCTAATTATCAGTCCCTTGAAGAATGTTTGCATCTCTCACATCCCTTCAGACGGATCGGCATTTCCCTTGGAGGAAACCCATATATGGGCCTGTATCCTGTTCTATGTATCAAAGTGCTGTCAATTAACATTGGTTCCCAGGCAATCATACAGATGGTTCCTGAAACTGTGTTAATTTTCAGTTTCTTGCTAAATTATACAATTGCATAATTTAGCATATTGAGTGTGTGAGATCTCCCAGAAACAAACCTTTGTTCTCATTTTAGTCAAGAATGTCTCCTGTGCAATTGAAGAAGTGGGGGAGAACTAAACCTGTCTGAAGTTAGTTCTGAATGCAATGAGTTTTTTTTTTTTTTTTTCTGATCAGTAAAATATCTGATCAAAGATACGGATTTATTAATCTTGAAATATATGATTAAAATATATATTTATTAACCTCACATATACCTTGACATAAATCCCCCTTCCAACTTTAAATAGATGTAGGACACATGTATTTGAATTGGCTTAAAGTCAGTGGTATTTGATGAGGATCAACCGTATACCTCATAGACAGTCTCTTATGTAGGAAGTTTGTTATTTTGAGCCTTCATGTTTATCAGTTAGGCATCTTTAAACTACAGTATGTCTTTAGTTCATTTGGGGATATGACACTTCATTCTCCCTCTATGACTTGTAGTTGGGATCTTGGATGACACACTCGCAATTGATTGATATGGACCCATTTATCTATGAAACTTTCATTTTTGGGGATCCTTATTTTATAGGCCACTGGAGATATTTTGTCAGTAATGACAAAAGGACCTTTCCATGAGGGAAGAAATTTCTTCTCCCTAACCTGATCTCTTCCAAAGTTATAAAGATAAACTTTTTTTTTTTTTTTTTTTTTTAAATGCAAATCTTTATTGAATAAAAGGAAATACACAGTACAAATGCCAAAAATGAAAAGAAGCAATGAGGTCCGAAGACACAAATAGTATATATCAGTAGGTTAATGGCCCCCCAAGAGTTTTGTTTAAAGCCATAGTTTCCAGAGTCCATTCAAATAGTGAGGCGCTTCAAAGTTCACAGCTGACCTCTCGTTTTTAATGATAGGGGTGGCTTTTCCTTTTTCCATTAAGGCAGATGCAGTTTATATCTATTTTGCAATAGTTTTACAAATTTTTCATACATTTTAACATAAAGAAGCAGAAATATTCTGAACTGAGAGCTCCACAGTTATTTCTATGGAGGGAAAGAAAAAAAAATAAAAAAAAATAAAAATAAAATAATAATCTTGACTTGTACAGTACACAGTCCGGAGTTACCCAATTGGGATGGGGGGGGGGAGAATAGAGGAAGGGAAGGGAAGAGGGGAGGGGGAGGGGAGGAGGGGAAGGGGTCAATTTTTGTGAGAGGGGGGGAAAGGAGGGGAGGAGGGGAGAGGGGAAAGGATGGAAGGTGAGGGGTTGGAAAGAGAGGGCAAGAGACTGGAAACGAGGGGAGGGGTCGGGTGCCAACTGATGGGGGGGTTATAAAGATAAACTTTATCATTTATTTCATATTCCTTTTTGGATGTTTTGAGATCATAATAGGTTTTAGTGGCAGTTGCGGCTCTTTCTAAATTCCTTTGAGCAAATGCAAAGGCATATTGCAGGTGTTTTCTTAGGTTCTCCACATATTGATGTGTATTGGCAGCGTTTATCAAGTTTTGGTCTGATGTACGGTATAGCAGATGCTGAGGTAGGACCATTCTTCTACCAGTCATCAGCTCAAAAGGTGACATTTTGGTAGCACTACTTGGAGTTGCTCTTAATGCCATTAAGACTAGAGGTAGTTTTACATCCCAGTCTTTACCTGTTTCACTCACAAACTTTTTGAGGATTTTAACAATGGACTGGTTGTAACGCTCTACACCACCACTTGAGGCAGCTCTATTAGCAATATGGAGCTTTCTTTTAACCCCTAGTATTTTCCACATTTTGGTCATCACTTTGCTAGTGAAGTGGGTCCCCCGATCTGATTCGATTCTTTGGGGCAAACCAAATCTGGAAAACACATGGTTGATGAGCAATGCTGCACATGTTTCCGCAGTATTGTTAGGTGCACTAATGCACTCTACCCATTTAGTGAACAGGCATGTCACGGTTAACATGTATTTGTTACCTCTTGATGATCTTGTTACTAGACCAATAAAATCAATTTGTATATCTGACCATGGCATTACCATCCCCCTTTTCTGCAATGGCGCTCTATGCGTTGGTGCAGTGGGTTGAAACTGTGGGCAGATTAAACACCCTTGACAGTAGGTTTGAACATCTTTCAACATGTGTGGCCAAAAAGCATAATCACGTAATATTTCATACGTGAGTTTGGCACCACGATGACCAGATGTGGGAGCATCATGGGCATGTTGAAGCATTAGACCTCTGAACTTGGTGGGTACTACCCACTGCTGGATGCCAGTTTTGGAAGTTCTAATTAACAAACCATCCTGTAACTTGAATTGTGATCTAGATTTTATTAAGATTCTAAGATCTTCCTTGCCAATACAATCATCTTTTGAGATGGGGTTGCTTTCAGGATCTTCTATGTGTTTATAGAATATGCCTACAATGGGATCTTCTTTTTGACTAGTGATCAGGTCCTCACTAGGAGAATCCTGACTCCATTGTACCAAGTTAGGCTCACTCTGTTGTTTTGCCTGGTTTCTGGTAATGGCTTCTACCTGAATTGCACCCATTAAATGGTCAATATTAAGGAGTTCTCTAGTTATGGCTCCTTGTTTGGCTAATGAATCCGCAAGGTCATTGCCTTCCTTATCAGGACCTAGAACTCTGGAATGACCCTTGGTCTTTTTCCAGTGTATGGTTAAATCATTGGATACCACCAGATTATCAATCTCGCAGAACAATTTGCCATGCTTGACTGGTTTGTTATTGCTTTTCTGCATGCCTGTCAGGGTTTATTCATCATACACCTCTCTGTACCTTTAACTACTAAGTACCATATTGCTATTTAAGGCTCCACCTAATGTTGAACGTTGCTTGGTAATTTGTTCAGTCTCCTGGAGTTACTGACCGCTACACACCCAGCTATTCCCTCCTGTCTAAGTTGGGATTTACTTCAATTGCTTCTATTCCTCTGTTTCTCAAGATTTGTGGATTTGCAGCACCTCACCTGCGATACTGATTCCGGCTCATTCAGTGTATCGCTATTCCTCACGCTGCTGGTTGTATCCTGTACTCTCGCATGCTGCTCTCCTGGCGTGTGACGTCACGCCCGACTTCTCTCTGCGTGCAACCTCTGCTGCCACACACACACTGAATCTCGGTACACGCTGACTGCGTTTCCTCCTCTGAACTACCGCTCTGAACTATGCTGCTGTAACGCACTGGGAAGCCGGTTTGTATATGAAACTATCCTCAGGATTTACCGGTCTGTATAACCAACTTACTTCTAAGGATATATTTATTTTAATGTCACTTGTTACTTCTGAGCCTCAAGTAATTAAGTCTAACTGCCATATCTACTTATTCCTCAGCATACACACGTACTAACTTTGCTACCATACCATCTGCTTGTTGCTCCCTACATTTGTATGCTTAGTGACTTTAACCATTTGCAAATCTAAACATAACGCTACAAGGCCCTGATCATTCAGGAATTAACCTCTGTGGTATTATATGTGCTTAAACTGAATACAGCACATCAACTTCTCATTACTGCATATGCTCAAATAACGCTGCAATATATACTGTGAACCTACCCTGTACAACTAATTCAATAGAGTGTGTGTGTGTGTGCAAGCTATGTAAATATTCTATTTGTCTGTGATGCTGGACTGAAACTTAACTTGCAAAAGTGATTAACTATTGACTCTCTCTATGGAATTGGAGTTATCCTATATTATACCATACATAGGTTTAGCTCATTCCTTGTTCCTTTGTATACCACCTTCACACTGTATCCTACAGTAGTGACCCTCAGATCTATGAGCATAACAGGGTTCCACAAGTTAGATCTTAGTGAACCCGAGGTAAGGTGTGAGACTGAGTGGTCCTACATAAAATCAAGGGTACTAGTTCGTACATATCATTACATATTACCAAGCCTTAAAAACAACTAGTATCTTGGTTAATGGATATAACAGAACTCTCCAATAGGGTTGGCTCCCTAGCTCAAAGTATGGACCATATGATACAGGGTCTAAGGGAGATACAATTGGAGAATCAGAACATTAGAAAATTCATTAATGACCATCTTGCTAATAAACCTCCCGTAGCTGAAACCTCACCTGAACCTGTGATTAGTCCTCCTGAGAAATTCTCTGGGGAGAGAGCTAAGTTTAGGGATTTCAAAAACTCTTGTACACTAATGTTTACTTTGAAACCTAAATCATACCCAACAGATAAGGTCAGGGTATTAACTGTTATCTCATTCTTACGTGGTGAGGCCAGGTCTTGGGCTAACGACTTTTATGAGAATGACGATCCCATTTTAAATTCTCTCGATGCATTCTTTGCTGCTATGTCTCTGCTTTATGAGGATCACAATAAACAGAACACAGCAGAAACAGCTATTAGGTCCCTACGACAAGGGAAAAGATTCGTGGAAGAGTATATCACGGATTTCAAACGCTGGGCACCGGACACTCAGTGGAACACTCCAGCTCTAAGGAATCAATACCGAATAGGTCTCAGCGAAACAGTAAAAGATGAGATTGCACGTGGTATCATTCCTGATGATTTGGAAGCCCTTATGACACTTACTATAGGTATAGACCGAAGATTAAGGGAAAGAAAATTTGAAAGATCCTCTGCTGATGCAAGTTACAGAAGAATACCCACTTATCATGCTATTCCCTCAACTTTACCAACAAGGTCCTCTGATGAACCAATGGATGTAGCAGTGATTCGTGGGCCTCTAAAACCCGAAGAAAAAGCTAGGTGCAAATTATTGAACCTCTGTCTATACTGTGCTGCTAAAGACCATACCGTTAAGGATTGTCCGTTACTTCTTTGCCAAAAGAAGGGTAAGAGACCCCCTAGTAATCATATAATTAATATGGTACATGATTTCACTTCTCATTTGTCGCTTCCTCTTTCCCTACAGTGGCATCATCGGAAGATAGACGTACAGGCTGTAATTGACTCTGGCGCATCTGGGAATTTTGTAGATATTTCTTTTGTTGTTGAAAATAAGATTCCACTAATAAAAAAGAGTGTATCATTAGCTATACGTTTTGTTGATGGCTCTCTATTTCGCTCAGATCCCATTACACATCACACCATTCCCATTACTGTGATTACAAATTCTGGTCATATGGAACAGTTATCTTTCTATGTACTTCCTACTTCAGTTTACCCTATGATACTTGGGTTAAGTTGGTTGATAAGACATAACCCCACTGTCTCTTGGTGTGAAGGCTCTGTAAATTTTGATTCTGAATTTTGTAAACAGTCATGTTTCACTAGACACTCCTTATGTCATCTATCTGTCCCTAGTTTACCTGATTGTTATAAAGAATTCAGCGACGTTTTTGATAAGGTTGAGGCTGACACACTGCCACCACACAGGTCTTATGACTGTCCTATCGATCTAATACCAGACAGCACCATACCTATTGGCCATATATACCCTCTTTCGGAGCCAGAGTTAGCTCATTTGAAAGACTATTTAGATGACAACTTGAAAAAAGGCTTTATTAGACCCTCCACATCTTCTGTTGGGGCATCTATGTTTTTTGTAAAAAATAAGGACGGTAGTCTTCGTCCAATCATTGACTATAGGCAACTCAACAAATGTACAAAAAAGAACAGATACCCCCTGCCTCTCATCCCTGAACTAATTGAATGGTTACGTGGTGCCGTTATCTATACGAAACTTGATCTCAGGGGTGCCTACAATTTGATCAGGATGAGAGCAGGGGATGAGTGGTTAACAGCTTTCCGTACACGTTACGGCCTTTATGAATACACTGTAATGCCGTTTGGGTTATGCAACGCTCCGGCGACATTTCAGTGTTTCATAAATGATGTCTTCCATGATCTCTTTAATGTTTGTATAGTCATCTATCTGGACGACATTCTTATATTCTCAGACTCATACGAAAAACATGTGTGTCATGTGAAGCAGGTTTTGTTACGTTTAAGAGACCACCGACTTTTCGCTAAGCTTGAGAAGTGTATATTCAATACAGATACGATTTCCTTTTTAGGATACAACATATCACCATCAGGTATATCCATGGAGTCTAATAAGGTGGACGCGGTAACAAATTGGCCTGTTCCCCGTAATAAGAAAGAAATCCAGAGATTTTTAGGGTTTGCAAATTTTTATCGGAAATTCATTAAAGGTTTTTCACATATTGTTCAACCCTTGACTTACTTAACACGTAAACATATAAAATACGTTTGGAATCAGTCAGCAGAGGATTCCTTCATTACTCTTAAACATAAATTCATTACAGCTCCGATTCTACAGTTCCCAGATCCCAGTCGTCAATATACCCTGGAAGTTGATGCTTCCGAGTATGCTCTTGGGGCAATCCTTTCTCAGAGAAAGTCACCTAAGGAACCCCTTCACCCGATATCTTACTACTCTAGAGTTATGAACTCTGCAGAAATGAATTATGGTATTGGTGACAAAGAACTCCTTGCTATCAAATCTGCTCTAGAGTTCTGGAGGCATCTTTTGGAAGGTACACAACACCCCATTCTGATATACACTGATCATCGGAATTTAGAATTCTTGAGATCCAATAAAACCTTGACTTCACGTCAGGTCAGGTGGAGTCTCTTCTTCTCACGATTTGATTATATCAGTGATTTTTAACCTTTTTTTTGCCGTGGCACACTTTTTTACATTAAAAAATCCTGTGGCACACCACCATCCCAAAATTTTCAAAAAATTACACATTGTAGCCTAATACAGCATATTTATATACACATACACACAAACACACACATACTGTATGTATTGTGCTGTTATGCCATGCCTCCTACAAACTACCCCTGCACTGGGAGTAAAAAACAAGCAAAGTTTAAAAAATATGTCACACTGTTGTCAGTCTGCCGTGGCACACCTGAGAATCTCTCACGGCACACTAGTGTGCCACGGCACACTGGTTGAAAAACACTGGATTATATCATAACATATCGACCCGGCTCAAAAAATCTCAAAGCAGACTCCCTTTCTCGTAAGGATCCAAAACCTTTGCATGTAGAAATACCAGAATCTATTATACCCTCAGATAGAATAATCTGTTTGACTACAGGCTTTAAAACCTCCTTAAAACAACATTTAACACAGGACTCATCCATACAACAATTGGGTTTAACTAAACGTCCGGACGGATTATATTACCATGAGAATCTGTTGTACATACCTGAAGTTCTCAGAGAAGAGATCGTTGGTTTTGCACATAACTCACTCCTAGCAGGTCATCCTGGGGTCCATAAGACTCTGCATTTATTGAAGATAGATTACTGGTGGCCCAAAATGGTGGACACAGTCACACAGTACATACAAAGCTGTCCCACCTGCACCACCAAGAAACACCAACATAATCGCCCTTACGGATACCTACTTTCGCTTCCAATCCCTGAAAGACCTTGGATAGATATCGCCATGGATTATATAGTGGATTTACCAACTTCCTCAAATTACACCATATTAGTAGTGTTTGATTTGTTTTCAAAAATGGCTCATTTCATTCCTCACAGGGGTCTTCCAACCGCTTCAGAAACTGCCACTTTATTCCTAAATCACATAGTGAAACTTCATGGGTTGCCCAAATCCGTCACCACGGATAGGGGGTAACAATTCACATCTAGGTTTTGGACCCAACTCTGTCGTACCCTCAATATCTGCAAAAGACTTAGTTCAGCCTATCATCCCCAGACGAATGGGCAGACAGAGAGAACCAATCAGTCACTTGAGCAGTACCTCCATTGTTATTGCACCTTGGAACAGGATAATTGGCACTCACTTCTGGCCACTGCCGAATTTGCTCATAACAACTCACTCCACTCCTCTATGAAAACCACACCATTCTACGTCAATTATGGATTTCATCCATCATACCATCCTACCTGTACTTCTGATTCTTCACTGCCTATGGTAAATGACACAGTCAACTCAATTGCTAGAGGTTTTGCTTCCTTAAAATCTGTTCTACAAGATGCACAAGCCGCCCAGAAACATCACTATGACCTACGCCGTTCTAAACCCCCAGATTATGCTGTTGGGGACAAAGTGTGGCTCAGTACAAAAAACCTACGTTTGAAGATCCCTAGTAAGAAATTAGGTGCTCTGTTTCTAGGACCTTATGAGATCATTAAAATTATCAACCCTAACGCTGTAACTCTCCAATTGCCACCTACCCTAAAGATACATTCAACATTTCATGTATCCTTATTAAAGCCCTACTCCTTGGACAGGGATACCCCCCAGGGTTCTTCAGTTGTTCCTCAAGTAAATGATGATGTAGAATATGAAATTGAATCTATCTTAGACTCCAGATACCTTCGAAATCAACTCCAGTACTTGGTGAGATGGAAGGGGTATACTCCTGAGGAGGATTCTTGGGAACCATCCGCTAACTTTTCCGCTCCCCAACTTCTTTCCTTGTACCACCGGAGACATCCTGAGCGTCCTGGTCCTTGATCCGCTGAGCGGCTCCTTGAGGGGGGAGTTCTGTCAGGGTTTATTCATCATACACCTCTCTGTACCTTTAACTACTAATTACCATATTGCTATTTAAGGCTCCACCTAATGTTGAACGTTGCTTGGTAATTTGTTCAGTCTCCTGGAGTTACTGACCGCTACACACCCAGCTATTCCCTCCTGTCTAAGTTGGGATTTACTTCAATTGCTTCTATTCCTCTGTTTCTCACGACTTGTGGATTTGCAGCACCTCACCTGCGATACTGATTCCGGCTCATTCAGTGTATCGCTATTCCTCACGCTGCTGGTTGTATCCTGTACTCTCGCATGCTGCTCTCCTGGCGTGTGACGTCACGCCCGACTTCTCTCTGCGTGCAACCTGTGCTGCCACACACACACTGAATCTTGGTACACGCTGACTGCGTTTCCTCCTCTGAACTACCGCTCTGAACTATGCTGCTGTAACGCACTGGGAAGCCGGTTTGTATGAAACTATCCTCAGGATTTACCGGTCTGTATAACCAACTTACTTCTAAGGATATCTTTATTTGCATGTCACTTGTTACTTCTGAGCCTCAAGTAATTAAGTCTAACTGCCATATCTACTTATTCCTCAGCATACACACGTACTAACTTTGCTACCATACCATCTGCTTGTTGCTCCCTACATTTGTATGCTTAGTGACTTTAACCATTTGCAAATCTAAACATAACGCTACAAGGCCCTGATCATTCAGGAATTAACCTCTGTGGTATTATATGTGCTTAAACTGAATACAGCACATCAACTTCTCATTACTGCATATGCTCAAATAACGCTGCAATATATACTGTGAACCTACCCTGTACAACTAATTCAATAGAGTGTGTGTGTGTGTGCAATCTATGGCCTAGATTTGGAGTTCGGCGGTAGCCGTCAAAACCAGCGTTAGAGGCTCCTAACGCTGGTTTTGGCCGCCCGCTGGTATTTGGAGTCAGTGATTAAAGGGTCTAACGCTCACTTTTCAGCCGCGACTTTTCCATACCGCAGATCCCCCTACGCCATTTGCGTAGCCTATCTTTTCAATGGGATCTTTCTAACGCTGGTATTTAGAGTCGTTTCTGAAGTGAGCGTTAGAGCTCTAACGACAAGATTCCAGCCGCCTGAAAATAGCAGGAGTTAAGAGCTTTCTGGCTAACGCCGGTTCATAAAGCTCTTAACTACTGTACCCTAAAGTACACTAACACCCATAAACTACCTATGTACCCCTAAAACCGAGGTCCCCCCACACCGCCGCCACTCGATTAAAATTTTTAACCCCTAATCTGCCGACCGCCACCTACGTTATACTTATGTACCCCTAATCTGCTGCCCCTAACCCCGCCGACCCCTGTATTACATTTATTAACCCCTAACCTGCCCCCCACAACGTCGCCGCCAGCTACTTAAAATAATTAACCCCTAATCTTCCGACCGCAAAGCGCCGCCACCTACGTTATCCCTATGTACCCCTAATCTGCTACCCCTAACACCGCCGACCCCTATATTATATTTATTAACCCCTAATCTGCCCCCCTCAACGTCGCCGACACCTGCCTACACTTATTAACCCCTAATCTGCCGAGCGGACCTGAGCGCTACTATAATAAAGTTATTAACCCCTAACCCGCCTCACTAACCCTATCATAAATAGTATTAACCCCTAATCTGCCCTCCCTAACATCGCCAACACCTAACTTCAATTATTAACCCCTAATCTGACGACCGGAGCTCACCGCTATTCTAATAAATTGATTAACCCCTAAAGCTAAGTCTAACCCTAACACTAACACCCCCCTAAGTTAAATATAATTTAAATCTAACGAAATAAATTAACTCTTATTAAATAACTTATTCCTATTTAAAGCTAAATACTTACCTGTAAAATAAATCCTAATATAGCTACAATATAAATTATAATTATATTATAACTATTTTAGGATTAATATTTATTTTACAGGCAACTTTGTAATTATTTTAACCAGGTACAATAGCTATTAAATAGTTAAGAACTATTTAATAGTTACCTAGTTAAAATAATAACAAATTTACCTGTAAAATAAATCCTAACCTAAGATATAATTAAACCTAACACTACCCTATCAATAAATTAATTAAATAAACTACCTACAATTACCTACAATTAACCTAACACTACACTATCAATAAATTAATTAAACACAATTGCTGCAAATAAATACAATTAAATAAACTAGCTAAAGTACAAAAAATAAAAAAGAACTAAGTTACAAAAAATAATAAAATATTTACAAACATAAGAAAAATATTACAACAATTTTAAACTAATTACACCTACTCTAAGCCCGCTAATAAAATAACAAAGCCCCCCAAAATAAAAAATTCCCTACCCTATTCTAAATTAAAAAGTTACAAGCTCTTTTACCTTACCAGCCCTGAACAGGGCCCTTTGCGGGGCATGCCCCAAGGATTTCAGCTCTTTTGCCTGTAAAAAAAAACATACCATACCCCCCCCAACATTACAACCCACCACCCACATACCCCTAATCTAACCCAAACCCCCCTTAAATAAACCTAACACTAAGCCCCTGAAGATCTTCCTACCTTGTCTTCACCATACCAGGTTCACCGATCCGTCCTGGCTCCAACATCTTCATCCAACCCAAGCGGGGGTTGGCGATCCATCATCCGGTGCTGAAGAGGTCCAGAAGAGGCTCCAAAGTCTTCCTCCTATTCGGCAAGAAGAGGACATCCGGACCGGCAAACATCTTCTCCAAGCGGCATCTTCAATCTTCTTCCATCCGGTGCGGAGCGGGTCCATCTTGAAGCAGGCAACGCGGATCCATCCTCTTCTTCCGTTGTCTCCCGACGAATGACGGTTCCTTTAAGGGACGTCATCCAAGATGGCGTCCCTCGAATTCCGATTGGCTGATAGGATTCTATCAGCCAATCGGAATTAAGGTAGGAATTTTCTGATTGGCTGATGGAATCAGCCAATCAGAATCAAGTTCAATCCGATTGGCTGATCCAATCAGCCAATCAGATTGAGCTCGCATTCTATTGGCTGATCGGAACAGCCAATAGAATGCAAGCTCAATCTGAACCTGGTATGGTGAAGACAAGGTAGGAAGATCTTCAGGGGCTTAGTGTTAGGTTTATTTAAGGGGGGTTTGGGTTAGATTAGGGGTATGTGGGTGGTGGGTTGTAATGTTGGGGGGGGGTATGGTATGTTTTTTTTTACAGGCAAAAGAGCTGAAATCCTTGGGGCATGCCCCGCAAAGGGCCCTGTTCAGGGCTGGTAAGGTAAAAGAGCTTGTAACTTTTTTAATTTAGAATAGGGTAGGGAATTTTTTATTTTGGGGGGCTTTGTTATTTTATTAGGGGGCTTAGAGTAGGTGTAATTAGTTTAAAATTGTTGTAATATTTTTCTTATGTTTGTAAATATTTTATTATTTTTTGTAACTTAGTTCTTTTTTATTTTTTGTACTTTAGCTAGTTTATTTAATTGTATTTATTTGTAGCAATTGTGTTTAATTAATTTATTGATAGTGTAGTGTTAGGTTAATTGTAGGTAATTGTAGGTAGTTTATTTAATTAATTTATTGATAGGGTAGGTTTAATTATATCTTAGGTTAGGATTTATTTTACAGGTAAATTTGTTATTATTTTAACTAGGTAACTATTAAATAGTTCTTAACTATTTAATAGCTATTGTACCTGGTTAAAATAATTACAAAGTTGCCTGTCAAATAAATATTAATCCTAAAATAGCTATAATATAATTATAATTTATATTGTAGCTATATTAGGATTTATTTTACAGGTAAGTATTTAGCTTTAAATAGGAATAAGTTATTTAATAAGAGTTAATTTATTTCGTTAGATGTAAATTATATTTAACTTAGGGGGGTGTTAGTGTTAGGGTTAGACTTAGCTTTAGGGGTTAATACATTTATTATAGTAGCGGTGAGGTCCGCTCGGCAGATTAGGAGTTAATAAGTGTAGGCAGGTGTCGGCGACGTTGAGGGGGGCAGATTAGGGGTTAATAAATATAATATAGGGGTCGGCGATGTTAGGGCAGCAGATTAGGGGTACATAGGGATAACGTAGGTTGCGGCGGTTTACGGAGCGGCAGATTAGGGGTTAAAAAAAATATGCAGGGGTCAGCGATAGCGGGGGCGGCAGATTAGGGGTTAATAAGTGTAAGGTTAGGGGTGTTTAGACTCGGGGTACATGTTAGGGTGTTAGGTGCAGACGTAGGAAGTGTTTCCCCATAGGAAACAATGGGGCTGCGTTAGGAGCTGAACGCTGCTTTTTTGCAGGTGTTAGGTTTTTTTTCAGCTCAAACAGCCCCATTGTTTCCTATGGGAGAATCGTGCACAAGCACGTTTTTGAGGCCGGCCGCGTCCGTAAGCAACTCTGGTATCGAGAGTTGCATTTGCGGTAAAAATGCTCTACGCTCCTTTTTTGGAGCCTAACGCAGCATTTGATTAAACTCTCGATACCAGAGTTAAATTTATGGTGCGGCCAGAAAAAAGCCAGCGGAGCGTTAACAGCCCTTTTACCGCCGAACTCCAAATCTAGGCCTTTGTAAATATTCTATTTGTCTGTGATGCTGGACTGAAACTTAACTTGCAAAAGTGATTAACTATTGACTCTCTCTATGGAATTGGAGTTATCCTATATTATACCATACATAGGTTTAGCTCATTCCTTGTTCCTTTGTATACCACCTTCACACTGTATCCTACAGTAGTGACCCTCAGATCTATGAGCATAACAGGGTTCCACGAGTTAGATCTTAGTGAACCCGAGGTAAGGTGTGAGACTGAGTGGTGCTGCATAAAATCAAGGGTACTAGTTCGTACATATCATTACAATGCCATTTCTTTTCCAAGTTGGCAGGTATTCAACAAAACTGTCACGCACATAATTTGAGTCAGTTATGATCACAAATTCATGAATACCATGTTCAATAGCCATTTCAATGGTTTTGAAAACAGCAGTTAGTTCTGCAACTTGACTGGATCTTGGTCCAATGTTGAAACCTATAGATATATTTGGGAATCCATTTGTCCCAGTTATACCAATGCCAGCGACTAATCTGCGCTCATTACCAATAGTGGCATGGTAAGAACAACCATCAACATACACCCAAGGTAATGTTTGACAATGGTCCACATTGTATATTTTATATGGGGAAAGCAATTGTTCCTCCAGAAAATCATCTTCTGATAATTCTTCCCCAGGATCTCTAGCAGTACAATCGTGGAGCTCAGCAAGCCCTTGTGCGACTGGATTCTTTTTATTCTGCTTGTAGCGAATTTCTAATGGCCAGCCTTGCAAGGAAAGAGTCCACGCTGTTATACGGCTATTTGACAAATTCCCATCTCTTATTCTTTCACTTTGCAAATATAGCAAAGGCTGGTGGGCCGTTTCTACAATAATTTTCTCGCCCTGTATATAGCTGCGGAAATTTTGTAGAGTCCATACAGTAGATAAGAGGGCTTTTTCGCAATCGTTGAACTTTATTTCTACTGGGGATAGATTTTTGCTCGCATAAGCAATGGCTTTGTTCAAATTATCATGCTTTTGGTATAAAACAGCACTCATGCTTATATCTGTGTAACCTGTCTCTAAGAAGAAAGGTTTACCACCTTCAGGGTATGCTAAGCAAGGTTCTTGAGTGAGTTTTCTCTTCAGCTCTCTGATGGCTGTCTCTTGAGACTCACTCCAGTGCCATTTCACATCTTTCTTTAGAAGAAGTAGTAGTGGTTTAGCTAATTCCGCATAATTATCAATGAATTTGCGAGAATAATTTGTCATACCCAGGAATGATCTCAATTCCTTTAAGTTAGTTGGGTTTTTAGAATTCACTATAGCTTCCACCTTTTTCTTCTGGGGATTTAATCCTTCAGAAGTAACTTCATGTCCCAAGAAGTTTACACAAGTGCGGCACCATTGAGCTTTTTGCAGGGATAATTTGACACCTGCCCTTTTAAGTTGGCTGAGGATGTGTTTAAGCTCTGCAACGTGTTTTTCAAAGTCTGTGCTTTTGATTAAAACATCATCAACATAAGATAAGGTCCCCCTTTCCAGTGCATCAGGCATAGCCTTATGCATGAATACAGCAAATTCATGTCCAGAATTTATGTATCCAAATGGAAGTCTCTGGAATGCATATTGGACCTTTTGGAAAGAGAACGCTAGCTTATATTGGTCTTCTTCATGTACCTTTATGGTCCAGTATCCCTGTGCACAATCAATGGCAGTGAATATTTTGGATCCCTGCATTTGTGCTAGGCACTGGTCAATGTATGGTACAGGCCAGCCAGACATGTATACTCGTTTGTTTAGCTGTCTTAAGTCAGCACACAAACGCCATTGTCCATTGGACTTAAGGACACCTAGAATAGGATTATTATAAGAGCTGTGCACCTGTCTGATAATACCTCTTTCTTCCAAATTCCTTATGATCTCTGCAAGAGAATCATATGAGGCTAAGGGAAGTCTGTATTGTTTGACAAATACAGGGGGTGCTTCGGGATCTGTTTGTATTCTTGCAATGTGCAAGTCTGTGGTACCACAGTCATAAGAATCCTTAGTAAAAATGTCCTTGTACTCCATCAGGAGTTCTCGCAGCTGTTGGCGTTCATCATCACTAGAACAGCCATTAGCTAAGGATATTTGCTCTTCGACTATTTGCTGAAATCCTGGAAAGATTTCAGGCTGTCCTATTTCATAGGCTTCTTCCAACCTAGAGGTGAGATCCCCTTGATTATAGTTTACATTGCTCCCAAGACTCTGGGTATTGGGGTAATCTTGCTGTTTGATTGGCTGATCAAACACTAGAGAGGCTTCTTCAATTTTACAGATGCCTTCCTCTGAGCTGAAGGGATAAATAGACTGAACATTAAATAGACCCTCTGGCATAGATGCAAAGGATTGTTCTATTAATTGTTCTTCAGTTAAGTATCCTTCAGGTATTAGCCCGATTACATTATTCTGGAATCCAAAAGTGTAATAACTTGATTCCAGTGCATAATCTATGGTAGTTCCCTTGGATAATGTTATATCCTGTGGGGTCATGTTATGTACAATAATATGTATGGGAACAGTTCCAATATTCACCATAGGAGTGTAGGTTACTGTGACACCCAGATTTTGTATTCTATGGGAGAGGCAAATTAGTGTTTCAGAAGTTTTTAATTTCTGACCTCTCTTTACCTGTAAGGGTAAAAGAAATTTATCAGCCCCAGCAGGAATTATAACATCGCTAGATACCTGTATATTCACAGCATATGGCAATTGCTGGTTTGACTTCAGGGCTGCATTTGCATCCTGAAATACTTCAGGGTCCCCCTTTAACCTGCTCCAGAGGCAAGAGTTAATCAAATCTATTTGTATGGCATATCTATGTAAGATATCATTGCCAATGTATATTTGATTATGGGGAGTATTTAAAACTAAAAACAGGTGCTTCACTGCCTTATTACCAATAGAGATAGATAATAAGCACTTAGCTGTGATGTTATAGCTTTCAGACCTGTCATCCAGGCCGTTGACACTGTGGTCTTGGGGAGAAAGATATTTAATCACTTTAGGTTCAGCTATTTGCGCTAATAAACCTTCGCTTATATAGCTAGCTTCCTGTTTTAAGTTTATTTTAGCATACTTGGTTTTACCAAGGTCATGTACTTGTATAGGGATAAATAGATCCTCTTTAACTCTCTCAATCCCTGTGAGGTATTGAGCGTGGCCTCCACCCTTAGGGATTTTATGATCCCCCTTGTGGAGTGATATGGTTAATACATCGCCATCTAGGGAAATATTCGCTATCTTTCCAGGCGAAATTTTAAAAGTATTACCATCAGAGCCACTAAAAGGAGTCTGATCATCTATTTGTAGAATAGTGATTTCAGGTACAGAGTTATTCTTGAAATGAATCTCCACAGCATCTGGTTTCTCTTCCACCACGTGACAGCTATGTCGGGCGTGAGATATATCAGATTTTTCATAATTGATAGGTCTCTTAACTTTTGACCAAATTACATTATTTATGCAATCAATTATGGTGCTTAATCGTTTCAGGAGATCACTACCAATAATTAAACGATCAGTTGGCAGATCCACTATAATGACAGGGTGTCTTATGACCCTGTTCCCCAATTTAAATCTTAACCAGGCAGTACCGTAGACTTTTAGGGAGTCACCCCCAACACCTATTAGAGAACCGTCAAATTCTCTTATTTTAGGTTTGTGGGGTGTTAGCTCATTTAGTTGTGTGTAGTACTTGTGGGATAAGATAGTTGCCTGTGACCCAGTGTCAATTAATCCCCTGATAGGGTTGGAGACTGAATCTTGCAGCTCAACTAATACATAATATCTTCCTGCAGTTTCTACCATTTCACACATAAAGTTGGCGTTATCATACATTTATGGGCTTCGCCACGTGTTACCTGAGTTTGCCATGCTTTCTGATGCAGAAGAATCTTCATACCTACCTGTTTCCTCTATGACAGGTTCGGCTGGATTCTTGTGTAGTGCATCTGTGGAAACAAGGTTAAGAGAGTGCTGCAAAGGAAGAGGTTTGTTAGTTTTTCCCGGATGAGGTTGCCTGTCATCACAGCTAAATTGTCCGTTTCCGGTCTGTGGGGAGAGAACATGATTAGTATCATTGATATTTATTATTACATTTTGTATATCTCTCCCTTCCCCTTTAGGTGATACTGCAGTATTTATGACTGTACCTGTGGTCCACTGCTGACCACTGGCTGTACCCCTAAAAAAATATTGTTCGGTTGCTGAGCCGTAGATTTTTGACTCATATTAGCGATTTGTTCGCTCAACCGATTTAACTGGGGAAACAGCATATCTACCTGATTGTACAAGTTACCTCTGCCCCTGGGCCTATCTCTTGGTGCCCCATAATAATGATTCCTGGACCATTGGGTTCCCTCAGAATCAGGGCCGCTATTTCTATTCTGGCGTGGTTGCCCCTGGGGTTCAGCTTGCTCAGTATTAGTACCTTGGGGAGCATTATATACCTGGGGTGTCTGGTTACCCTAAGAATATCTTCGCCGTCTATTGTATCTACCCTTGCGCGGATACCAATTATTTGGTGAGTATTCTCTTTGTGAGTAATTATTCACCTGATTATGTCCCCCACTTTGGTTATAGTCTCCCTGCGCCTCAACCTGTGTAGGGGAGGGGGCAGAGTTAAACCTCTGTGGAGATGGCCTGTTTTGACTGGCCACCTCTGCATAGGTCTTCTTTTTAGACTCCAAATTGAGGGGGTTAGGTGACACCTTAGTTTCTGCTACAATTTTGGGTTTTGACTCCTTTTTCACCCCATGTTCACTGGATTGCTGAATAGAGTATAATTTTGTACTCTCTTTGATCAACCATTCCAATGAGCAGTCCTCATCAAAATCTCTAGCTAAGTTAATTTTGATGGGTGTAGGCAGTGCTTCAAAAAATAAATTCACAAATTCTGAGCCATCAAATCTGGGATTATCTTCAGCCATACTAAACGCATTTTTCAATACAGAAAGGAATTCGATTGGACTCTGATTTGCACGACACTTTAAACCATATACCGCTATTTTCGCGGCAGTTTTAGTGCGATATTGCCCAAATTCTTTTCTGCATTGTCGTTTTACCCCATTCCAGGAATGAATATTCATATCCTTTAGTGAAGCAAAGAATTTGTGATGCTTACTGTCAAATACCCAGGGCATAAATTCAATTTTCAATTTCTCACTTGTAACATTTATTATAGCTAACGCATTTTCAAAAGCCTGTAAATGATCAATTACAGATGTTGTTCCCTTATTGGAGAATATAGGTACTGCGCGTTGTACGAAGGTGATTATTTTATGGGAATCATAGACTTTATCAGACTTATTTTGGGCTTCTCTGTTAGAGTTTCCCTTCCCCGCACCAGCTGCGCTACAGCAGTCCTCTGGATTTATATCATGAGGTGATTGTCTATTTGGGAAATCTATTTCTGACCCGTTAGGGGTCATTTGTCTATATTGTTCTATATATTTTTGTACCTCGTCCCTGACGCGTTCGCTAAAGGAGTTAGCATTATCTGTATTATTCTCACTGTTAATATAAGGGTTTTCATTATGGCGATATGACCTTTTTAAATTGCTTAATTCTCTCTGGCTTTGCGCAAGCTGTTTATTTAAATCTTGTATCTGTGCGAGTAAGTCGATGTTATGTTTATCTAAGGTGGCTAGGTTTTGGGCAAATTCATCCATTTTATTTTTGGCTATTTTTAAATCCTCTTCGCGTCTGCGTGAGGAACGAATACTATTTTCTAGCTCCTGTATTTGCAATCGTTTGTCTGTGACACAAAACAACATTTCGTCAATCATGCATATTAAGAGGGGCCAAGATTTTAGTATTAGTTCCTCTCGCTTTTTGGGAGTTTTGCATTGATTAATCATTAATAGTTCCTGGAAGAATTCATTCTCTTCATTCCACATATTATTATTAACGGTAATATTTTTAGATCTAGTTTCAAGCATATCCACAAAATCATTTAATTTATCAGCAATATTTAACTTCCCTTTAATGTAACTTAAGATATCTTTCTTAAGGACCTGACCTTTAGTAATGGGTATTGTAATGGGACCAATTTCATCGCTATGTATAGAATTAAATGAGTAACTTCTGGCTACAGACATTATTGTATTGGTTTAGTACTTAGTTAAACTAAAACGCTAATACAATTTTTGCCAATAAAAAGAGAGAAAAATTTTATATTTAAATTTTTTTTTATTAATTTTGAAATATGAAAAATTAATATTCCGAAATATGAAAAATTAATAATTTTGATTAATTTTGAAAATATGAAAAATTTATATTTTTTTTTATTAATTTTGAAATATGAAAAATTAATATTTTTATTAATTTTTCAAAATTAATCTTTAATAATATTTCAAGATATTAATATCAATCTCGAAATATGAAAATTAATATTTCAACTTTTCAAAAATTATATCTTCTAAATATTAATATCGAAATATGAAAAAAAAATTCTCTCTTTTATAATAATTTCTATTTACTACAAATATATTATATCAAAGATGATGAATATTATTAAATCTCATGCAAAGTGCCTCCAATTTTTATGTCAGTATATTTATGAAAATCTTGGTAGTGCTATCCAAATAATATATCAGCTTATGGCAGGGTTATGACACAATATAAACAATAATTTTCCTTAAAAATGGAAACCCTTAATCAACATGCACCTACTAGACCATACAATTAATATAAATATCTGAATTATTTTATTTAGTTAATATCCATAAACATATTGAAATATATTTGCAATAAAAGGAAATGAAATAATATTATATGCGCTTGAAAACTATTTAAATATGCTATGCAAAATTCATACACGCTTATCTTAAAAACCAGCCTTATTTACAAATCTTTTAACATCCAAACAATACAATTTTAAAATGTGCTCTTAAGCAATAGGATAATATATATATTCTGCTATTTAACTGCAATTTATCCTAATACATAATTAACTTACAATATCAGAACTTGCACAGATGAGTTACTTAACAAATCAGATACAGATTTAAACAATATATAGGCTGGGAAATGTTAACTTAAAATCCAAACTATTCTTTTAACTCTGCTACATACAGTAATAGTAAATGCTTACTTTAAATGCTTGTATACAAATAGGCAGGCTAAGAGCTATCTGAAACAAATGGCATACAGTTTAAAAGTATAATCTGCACTTTAAATCTATTAACTGTAAAGGCTATGCATATGACTTATCTTACAATAAAACTTTTGTATACATCACCAAACAGCAATCCAGTTTCCAATGTTTCGCAACAGATCCAATTTCACCTCAAAAATTTCAAAATTTGGGGATAATCATATGGAGTCCAATAGTAGGTGTGTGCTTTAATAATAACTGCAGCAGTTATTCCTTTCTGGATCAGTCAACACAACCTTTTCAGTCTCTATGCTGGGGTTTAAATCATCTGATCTCACCCCTCCCCGTTTTTTATTTTTATCAGTCATTGGTGAATATTGGAAACGCCCACGGCCTTGTCTTGGATTGGTTCTTTGCAACTGAACATGGATTGGTTTATTTGGTAAATGTGTTGTCAAGGAAATGCATTCTTTGCAACAACCAATCATCTCATGGTTGCAATTCCGCATCATAACACTAGGTGGCAGCAGACGTACAAACAAACAAATACAACAAGACCATTTCTAAATATTTTTAAGCAAGTTAATATTTTTTCATAAAATGGTTATTTAATCAGATTACACTTTCTGCATTAATCATATATAACCCCAATTACAATTTTCTGATTATTCTGATACCAAATATGTTATATTATTAACATTTTATTATATTAAGGCAATTTAATACTGCTAATTATTGGCTTAAAATGCATTACAATTTTATCAGTATTCTGGCATTTATATGTGAATAGCATCTTATTTTTAATTCAGTATTTTACTGTATTCCAACAAGAATATGCCATATTTTATGTTTCTAATAAGCCCAGGATGTATAAACCTTCTTCATGCAGATCTGAGATTATATGTATTTCTGTGTATTTCTTTTCTGAATACATGAATCCTGTCTATGTAGATCTGAAATAAAAAAATAAATGTTAATAATCACTTCTCTTCAGGTCCATAAACATCTATTCATGTTCTTAAACACAGAGAGGCTAAGATATTCATGCTTTCAAAATATGCATGTCTTGTATTTATTTTCCTAGTATATTTTATTTGAAATCTAACTACAGTTGCTTTGAAATCATAATGTAAGCCATGTGCTTTCTCTATGTTATCCTAACCCCAGACACAATGTCTGTGTCACGTGTATTCTGGTGTTATCAGCCACACAGCCTGAGTCACTCAAACAAATCTGTGCTAATTATCAGTCCCTTGAAGAATGTTTGCATCTCTCACATCTCTTCAGACGGATCGGCATTTCCCTTGGAGGAAACCCATATATGGGCCTGTATCCTGTTCTATGTATCAAAGTGCTGTCAATTAACATTGGTTCCCAGGCAATCATACAGATGGTTCCCGAAACTGTGTTAATTTTCAGTTTCTTGCTAAATTATACAATTGCATAATTTAGCATATTGAGTGTGTGAGATCTCCCAGAAACAAACCTTTGTTCTCATTTTAGTCAAGAATGTATCCTGTGCAATTGAAGAAGTGGGGGAGAACTAAACCTGTCTGAAGTTAGTTCTGAATGCAATGAGTTTTTTTTTTTTTTTCTGATCAGTAAAATATCTGATCAAAGATACGGATTTATTAATCTTGAAATATATGATTAAAATATATATTTATTAACCTCACATATACCTTGACACTAGTTAAAATAATTACAAAATTACCTGTAAAATAAATCCTAACCTAAGTTACAAATACACCTACACTATCAATAAATTAATTAAATAAACTACAATTATCTAAACTAAAATACAATTAAATACACTAAACTATATTATAAAAACAAACACTAAATTACAAAAAATTAAAAAAAAAATTACAAAATTACAAAGTAATCAGCTCTTTTACCAGCCCTTAAAAGGGCTTTTTGCGGGGCATTGCCCCAAAGTAATCAGCTCTTTTACCTGTAAATAAAAATACAATACCCCCCCCAACATTACAACCCACCACCCACATACCCCTACTCTAACCCACCCAAACCCCCCTTAAAAAAACTATCACTAACCCCCTGAAGATCTCCCTACCTTGAGTCGTCTTCACCCAGCCGAGCCGAATTCTTCATCCAAGCGGGGCAGAAGAGGTCCTCCATCTGATTGAAGTCTTCATCCAAGCGGGGCAGAAGAGGTCTTCCATCCAATTGAAGTCTTCATCCAAGCGGGGCAGAAGAGGTCTTCCATCCGATTGAAGTCTTCATCCAAGCGGCATCTTCTATCTTCATCCATCCGGAGCGGAGCGGCAGCAACCTGAAGACCACCGACGCGGAACATCCATCCTGGCCTACGACTTCCCGACGAATGACGGTTCCTTTAAATGACATCATCCAAGATGGCGTCCCTCGAATTCCGATTGGCTGATAGGATTCTATCAGCCAATCGGAATTAAGGTAGGAAAAATCTGATTGGCTGATTCAATCAGCCAATCAGATTGAAGTTCAATCCAATTGGCTGATCCAATCAGCCAATCGAATTGACCTTGCATTCTATTGGTTGTTCCGATAAGCCAATATAACGCGAGGTCAATCCGATTGGCTGATTGGATCAGCCAATAGGATTGAACTTCAATCTGATTGGCTGATTGAATCAGCCAATCAGATTTTTCCTACCTTAATTCCGATTGGCTGATAGAATCCTATCAGCCAATCGGAATTCGAGGGACGCCATCTTGGATGACGTCATTTAAAGGAACCGTCATTCGTCGGGAAGTCGTCGGCCAGGATGCTGCCGCTCCGCTCCGGATGGATGAAGATAGAAGATGCCGCTTGGATGAAGACTTCAATCGGATGGAAGACCTCTTCTGCGCCGCTTGGATGAAGACTTCAATCGGATGGAAGACCTCTTCTGCCCCGCTTGGATGAAGACTTCAACCGGATGGAGGACCTCTTCTGCCCCGCTTGGATGAAGAATTTGGCTCGGCTGGGTGAAGACGACTCAAGGTAGGGAGATCTTCAGGGGGTTAGTGTTAGGTTTGTTTAAGGGGGGTTTGGGTGGGTTAGAGTAGGGGTATGTGGGTGGTGGGTTGTAATGTTGGAGGGGGGTATTGTATTTTTATTTACAGGTAAAAGAGCTGATTACTTTGGGGCAATGCCCCGCAAAAGCCCTTTTAAGGGCTGGTAAAAGAGCTGATTACTTTGTAATTTACGATAGGGTAGGGCATTTTATTATTTTGGGGGGCTTTTTTATTTTATTAGGGGGCTTAGATTAGGTGTAATTAGTTTAAACTTCTTGTCATTTTTTTTTTTTTTGTAATTTAGTGTTTGTTTTTTTGTAATATAGTTTAGTGTATTTAATTGTATTTTAGTTTAGATAATTGTAGTTTAATTAATTTATTGATAGTGTAGGTGTATTTGTAACTTAGGTTAGGATTTATTTTACAGGTAATTTTGTAATTATTTTAACTAGGTAGTTATTAAATAGTTATTAACTATTTAATAGCTATTGTACCTAGTTAAAATAAATACAAAGTTGCCTGTAAAATAAATATAAATCCTAAAATAGCTACAATGTAACTATTAGTTATATTGTAGCTATATTATGGTTTATTTTATAGGTAAGTATTTAGTTTTAAATAGGAATAATTTAGTTAATAATATTAAAATTATTTAGATTTATTTAAATAATAATTAAGTTAGGGTTAGACTTAGGTTTAGGGGGTAATATATTTAAAATAGGTGGCGGCGGGGTAGGGGGCTCAGATTAGGGGGTAATACATTTAATGTAGGTGGCGGCGGGGTAGGGGGGTCAGATTAGGGGGTAATACATATAATGTAGGTGGCGGCGGGGTCCGGGAGCGGCGGTTTAGGGGCTAAACACTTTATTAGGGATTGTGGTGGGGGATTACGGTTGAAAGGTAGATAGACATTGCGCATGCGTTAGGTGTTAGGTTTTATTTTGCAGGCAGTTTAGGGAGTTATGGGGCTCCAATACTCAGCGTAAGGCTTACTACGCCGGCATTTTGTGGCGAGGTGAAAATGGAGTCAGATTTCTCCATTTTCGCCACGTAAGTCCTTACGCTGTATATTGGATACCAAACTGCGCGGGTTTGGTATATCAGTCTTATGGGCCAAAAAACTACGGCCGAAGGATGAAATATACGAGCGTAACTTCTAGGTTACGCCGTATATGTGATACCAAACCCGCGCAATATTTGGCGTTGCCGGCTTCTGCGGGCGACGCTGCATATCGGATTGGGCCCAAGGTGTGCTGCTCAGCAAAAGAAATAGCAGTGCATTGTGGATCCCAGTGATACCTTAGCTATGTGGGGATTGATCACACAGGGCTAGGTTACAAGTCGAGCACAGATAATTGTGTTTGGTGCAATATTTTGTACTTGACCCTAAGCAATCCATAACACTGGATTTTTTTATTGGAAGATGTTAATTGCTCCTTATAAATATATAGTATGTGCTAGACGTTCAATAGAAAGCCCAGTGCTATAGTAACCAGCTTATTTATCATGCATTAAAAGTTGTCCATTAAAGGGGTAGGGAACATAAATGGTCAGTGGTGTGTGTATGTAAATGTGTTATGGCTAATATATACAATTAAACTAGCATGGAAAGCGTATAGCTAAGACATAAGCCAAAAACTCCTCTACCTGAGCAAAAGTATTTTATTACAGCAGTTTTGCTCATTACCTGAGGAAAATGAATATGCAAAGGTAACATTTATCCTAAAAGAATTACTGTAGCGAGTCAGCACCAAACCTACACTTGTGCTGTAAAATATTAACCACTAATGTGAAGTTAGCGTTCATGTGTAACCTATTTGCTAATCTATAGTTTGCAAGGGAACATAGTGTTAAAATAAAATGTAACAAATTAGAGCATTTTATTTTCCTTTACAGGGTCAATATAGTGTAAAAATAACATTCTCTAATTCATCCTGCAGTCTATAAGTTTAACTCCCCCAAAGGGGTTAAACACATTAATAAAGTGACTCTCAGGAGCCCTAGAAAATTGCTGGCCCCGTGCCTACACAGCTATCTACCCAATCAGCAGCAGCAATTACACAACCGAGCTGGGTTATTGCTGATGATGATTGGCCCAGCGGTTTCTGCAGCTCCCATATGGTACTTTAACTATGTGTTTAACCTATTTACATCAGTTAAACATAAATGTGCTAAAATGAAATGCTCTAAACAAATTGCCTGTATTTTTTGCACTATAATGGCCCTTTAAGATTAGCAACTATCACACAATATAACCTGGTAATGTGTCAAAGCTTAGCAAGTACTGTAAACAGTTTCCTACTTACAGTCCAAACAAACCTCATGTTCAGGCCTGTAGTAGGATATCTCAGCAACCCGCGAACCAGGATATGCTGTAGAACACAATGCAACTTCATATTAAAGCTTACAAAAAAAGCAGTTTTATGTCACCCTAGGAAAGAGGGGTGAAGTGGGGAGGGGGTAATGGGTGCACTTATCTGTCATGTTTTACATTGTGTAAAGGACACAACTATTTGACAATGAAAGTATATTAAAGGGACAATAAACACTTTGTATTTATATTTGTCTACAGATTTGCAATAAATTATATGAGTAGAGTCTGGATGTTATCAGATCAGATTAACACCTTTTTTGCTGCAACTGTTTTCAGTGGTCAATTTCCACCCATCACTTTCCTCATTTGGAAGAACCAATCCAGACTTAAGACTTGAGATTAAAATATTTCCCCCTGTCATTGTGTTGACAAAATGCCCATTGTTTGGCTTCAGCAGAAATTATAAGATATCAGACTGCAAATTAGGGACAGATATGTCACAAGGTAAGGTTTGAGAAGCTGCCATGTACTCTTTTGGTTTCCAGGACTGGAAAATCTGCCATTTTTAGACTTAAATTACAGGAAAAGGGGGCAAAATAAATAAAGTATATTGAAAAATTGTTTTACTTTGTATAAATAAGCATTTTATGTTACAATCTCACAATGTTAACTGTCCTTTTAACTGCATGTGACGACACGTGGTTGTCATCCATGCAATGTTTTCAGCGTACATGATGACCACCGGTTGCTTTCAGGGTTAATCGCAGCTCCCTTAAAGTGGCCCTGCGTCACCGGGGGAATCTGGCAATGATGGCAACTTCATGAAGCCCCAGAAACCAGGAAGTGCACAGTAGCTGCACAAGCGAGCTGGATAAGGTTAACACCTTGATCTCAGCTGCAAGACCCACAATTGGAAAGGTAATTGCCGGTTCTTTTAAACGGTGTGTGCCTTGTAAAGTACAAGTAAAATAAAAAAATAAATAAATACGTAGAAGCATAATATATTATATTTTAATAGGACATCCAAAAAGACCTAGCGACCCCCTTGCTCCCATTATTGTAAACCCCAGAAGCCCCTCCTTAAACTAAAGCTCCTATATATACCTGGTGTGAATAAATGGGCATTCACTTGAGTATCATGGGAGCCCCTATGTGCATAATTACACCAAAAGGCCCTTATTTATATGAGGATGACCCCTTCTTCCTCTGACTATAGAGTTTAGAAACCACAACCACTTTAGTTTAAAACCTTATAGTGACAGTCAAGTCAAACTTAAAGGGACACTGTACCCAAAAATTTTCTTTTGTGATTCAGATTGAGCATGACATTTTAAGCAACTTTCTAATTTACTCCTATTATCAAATTTTCTTCATTCTCTTGGTATCTTTATTTGAAATGCAAGAATGTAAGTTTAGATGCCGGCCCATTTTTGTGAACAACCTGGGTTGTCCTTGCTGATTGGTGGATAAATTCATCCACCTATAAAAAAGTGCTGTCCAGAGTACTGAAACCAAAAAAAAGCTTAGATGCCTTCTTTTTCAAATAATGATAGCAAGAGAACGAAGAAAAATTGATAATAGGACTAAATTAGACAGTTGCTTAAAACTGCATGCTCTTTATGAATTACAAAAGAAAATGTTTGGGTACAGTGTCCCTTTAAACTTCTATGATTCATATAGAGCAGCAACTTTCTAATTTACTCCTATTATCAATTTTTCTTTGTTCTCTTGGTATCTTTATTTGAATGTAAACTTAGAAGCCGGACCATTTTTGGTTCAGAACCTAGGTAGCGCTTGCTGATTGGTGGCCACATTTAGCTTCCAATCAGCAAGCACTACCCAGGTGCTGAACCAAAAATAGGCTGGCTCCTAAGCTTACATTGCAGCTTTTTCAAATAAACATACCAAGAGAACGAAGAAAAATTGATAATAGGAGTAAATAAGAATGTTGCTTAAATTTGCTGCTCTGTCTGAATCATGAATGTTTAATTTTGAGTAGACATCATTCAATATTAATATTTATACAGTATTTTAATAAAAATATACTTTTTCACACATTTTGCTGCATAATTCTTACATGTCATGAAATATTCATAAAATAACATTATATTGTGAATCTGTTGGGTCTGCTGGAAAAAAACCCCAATATGTAATATGTGTGAGATTCTCATTGAAAATGCCTTACAGTAAACGTCACCTGAGTATAAAAACCCCAAAAAACTAAAAAAATAAACTATCATGCACTTAAATAGTATTAATTTGTTATATGAATGATTAAGATAAATAACACTATATATATATATATATATATATATATATATATATATATATATATATATATATATATATATAATAAAATACAAAACATATGTAGTTTTATTTACATGTTTTGAAAAATACATAAATAATAAAACTGACCATTTGATACACAATAAATAGTAAATGGTATTTGGTAAAGAAGAAATATGAATTTATTATCAGATAAAATAGCTCCTTGTTACTATTTCTATACTGTGGGATTATTACCGTATTTCCTCAGGTGCTACTAATTCCCATTATATTAATTTATTATCAGATAAAATAGCTCCTTGTTGTTACTATTTCTATACTGTGGGATTATTACCGTATTTCCTCAGGTGCTACTAATTCCCATTATATTAATTTATTATCTGATAAAATAGCTGCTTCTTGTTACTATTTCTATACTGTGGGATTATTACCGTATTTCCTCAGGTGCTACTAATTCCCTTTATATTAATTTATTATCAGATAAAATAGCTGCTTCTTGTTACTATTTCTATACTGTGGGATTATTACCGTATTTTCTCAGGAGCTACTAATTCCCATTATATTAATTTATTATCAGATAAAATAGCTCCTTCTTGTTACTATTGATATACTATGGTATTATTACCGTATTTCCTCAGGTGCTACTAATTCCCTTTATATTAATTTATTATCAGATAAAATAGCTGCTTCTTGTTACTATTTCTATACTGTGGGATTATTACCGTATTTCCTGAGGTGTTATAAATAATGCGCACCTTGACTGCTATGACCTAGGTATTGAGCATTGGATACTGGTCGCGCACTTGCACTTCTAGACAATGGGGTGCGCGCTCGGATTTGAGTTGACAGGGTGACCGCGTGCACTGTCAGACAATGAGCCCGCGCGTTCAGGTAAATTGGGAGAGAGGCGCGCTTTCAGCGCGTGTGTAGAGACCAGTTGTGGACGCGCTCGCCCTTCTCTCTATCACCACTGTAGCCATCCGCCACCGTAAGGAGGCGAGAGGGGGGCGGGTGTGAGATCATGGCGGCCGCGAGCGAGCGGGAGAGTTTACCGGAGCACTGGTCCTATGGAGTGTGCCAGGACGGCCGAGTCTTCTTTATCGAGTAAGACTTTAAATAAAAGTTTAATGAAACTGTCTGTGTTCGGCGCGTTCCTGGTAACAGGTGTAATAATAATCTGTCCTTTCCCTGCAGTGACCAGAGCCGCACGACCACCTGGTTACATCCCAGGACCGGGGAGCCCGTCAACTCCGGACACATGATCCGCTCAGGTGAGCGAGCAGCCGGGAGTACTGAGTACTGCAACTTATTACCTTGTATTCTACTGAGTACTGCAACTTATTACCCTGTATATAAAGTATTGTGCTACTAACAAGTACTGATACTGCAACTTATTATCCTGTATATAAAGTATTGTGCTAATCACAAGTACTGATACTGCAATTTATTACCTTGTATATAAAGTATTGTACTAATCGCAAGTACTGATACTGCAACTTATTACCCTGTATTGTACTGATCACAAGTACTTATTACCCTGTATATAAAGTATTGTGCTAATCACAATTACCGATACTGCAACTTATTACCATGTATATAACGTATTATACTAATCACAATTACTGATACTGCAACTTATTACCCTGTATATAAAGTATTGTGCTAATCACAAGTACTGATGCTGCAACTTATTACCCTGTATTGTACTTATTACCCTGTATATAAAGTATTGTGCTAATCTCACGTACTGATACTTTATATACAGTGTAAAAAGTTGCAGTATTATACTAATCACAAGTACTGATACTGCAACTTATTACCCATATGTCTATATATAAAGTATTAATCACAAGTACTGATACTGCAACTTATTACCCTGCATTGTACTGATCACAAGTACTTATTACCCTGTATATAAAGTATTGTGCTACTCACAAGTACTGATACTGCAACTTATTACCCTGTATATAAAGTATTATATTAATCACAAGTACTGATACTGCAACTCATTAACTTGTATTATACTAATCACAAGTACTGATACTGCAACTCATTAACTTGTATTATACTAATCACAAGTACTAATACTGCAACTCATTACCTTGCATTATAATAATCACAAGTACTTATACCGCAACTCATTACACTGTATATCAAGTATTGTGCTAATCACAAGTACTGATACTGCAACTTATTACCCTATATATAAAGTATTATACTAATCACAAGTACTGATACTGCAACTCATTACCTTGTATTATACTAATCACAAGTACTGATACTGCAACTCATTACCTTGTATTATACTAATCACAAGTACTGATACTGCAACTCATTAACTTGTATTATACTAATCACAACTACTGATACTGCAACTCATTAACTTGTATTATACTAATCACAACTACTGATACTGCAACTCATTAACTTGTATTATACTAATCACAACTACTGATACTGCAACTCATTAACTTGTATTATACTAATCACAACTACTGATACTGCAACTCATTAACTTGTATTATACTAATCACAAGTACTGATACTGCAACTCATTACACTGTATATCAAGTATTGTGCTAATCACAAGTACTGATACTGCAACTTATTACCCTGTATATAAAGTATTATACTAATCACAAGTACTGATACTGCAACTCATTACCTTGTATTATACTAATCACAAGTACTGATACTGCAACTCATTAACTTGTATTATACTAATCACAAGTACTGATACTGCAACTCATTACACTGTATATCAAGTATTGTGCTAATCACAAGTACTGATACTGCAACTTATTACCCTGTATATAAAGTATTATACTAATCACAAGTACTGATACTGCAACTCATTACCTTGTATTATACTAATCACAAGTACTGATACTGCAACTCATTAACTTGTATTATACTAATCACAAGTACTGATACTGCAACTCATTAACTTGTATTATACTAATCACAAGTACTGATACTGCAACTCATTACACTGTATATCAAGTATTGTGCTAATCACAAGTACTGATACTGCAACTTATTACCCTGTATATAAAGTATTATACTAATCACAAGTACTGATACTGCAACTCATTACCTTGTATTATACTAATCACAAGTACTGATACTGCAACTCATTACCTTGTATTATACTAATCACAAGTACTGATACTGCAACTCATTACCTTGTATTATACTAATCACAACTACTGATACTGCAACTCATTACCTTGTATTATACTAATCACAACTACTGATACTGCAACTCATTAACTTGTATTATACTAATCACAACTACTGATACTGCAACTCATTAACTTGTATTATACTAATCACAACTACTGATACTGCAACTCATTAACTTGTATTATACTAATCACAACTACTGATACTGCAACTCATTAACTTGTATTATACTAATCACAAGTACTGATACTGCAACTCATTAACTTGTATTATACTAATCACAAGTACTGATACTGCAACTCATTAACTTGTATTATACTAATCACAAGTACTGATACTGCAACTCATTACACTGTATATCAAGTATTGTGCTAATCACAAGTACTGATACTGCAACTTATTACCCTGTATATAAAGTATTATACTAATCACAAGTACTGATACTGCAACTCATTACCTTGTATTATACTAATCACAAGTACTGATACTGCAACTCATTACCTTGTATTATACTAATCACAAGTACTGATACTGCAACTCATTACCTTGTATTATACTAATCACAAGTACTGATACTGCAACTCATTACCTTGTATTATACTAATCACAACTACTGATACTGCAACTCATTAACTTGTATTATACTAATCACAACTACTGATACTGCAACTCATTAACTTGTATTATACTAATCACAACTACTGATACTGCAACTCATTAACTTGTATTATACTAATCACAACTACTGATACTGCAACTCATTAACTTGTATTATACTAATCACAACTACTGATACTGCAACTCATTAACTTGTATTATACTAATCACAACTACTGATACTGCAACTCATTAACTTGTATTATACTAATCACAAGTACTGATACTGCAACTCATTACACTGTATATCAAGTATTGTGCTAATCACAAGTACTGATACTGCAACTTATTACCCTGTATATAAAGTATTATACTAATCACAAGTACTGATACTGCAACTCATTACACTGTATATCAAGTATTGTGCTAATCACAAGTACTGATACTGCAACTTATTACCCTGTATATAAAGTATTATACTAATCACAAGTACTGATACTGCAACTCATTACCTTGTATTATACTAATCACAACTACTGATACTGCAACTCATTACCTTGTATTATACTAATCACAACTACTGATACTGCAACTCATTAACTTGTATTATACTAATCACAAGTACTGATACTGCAACTCATTACCTTGTATTATACTAATCACAAGTACTGATACTGCAACTCATTAACTTGTATTATACTAATCACAAGTACTGATACTGCAACTCATTAACTTGTATTATACTAATCACAAGTACTGATACTGCAACTCATTAACTTGTATTATACTAATCACAAGTATTGATACTGCGACTCATTAACTTGTATTATACTAATCACAAGTATTGATACTGCGACTCATTAACTTGTATTATACTAATCACAAGTATTGATACTGCGACTTATTACCCTTATGTATATATGTGTGTGTGTATATATATATATATATATATATCTATATATATATATATATATATATTAATCACAAGTACTGATACTGCAACTCATTACCCTGTATATAAAGTATTGTGCTAATCGCAAGTACTGATACTGCAACTTTTTACCCTTATGTCTGTATATAAATACTGGCTTAGTACTGTTACTAACTTAATCAGCTGAGTACTGCAAAGTATGATACTAATTGCAAGTACTGCTGGAGTACTGATGCTAACTTAATCAGCTTACTGAGTACTACTACTTATTACCCTGGTGTTTCTATATATAAAGTATTATACTAATCACAAGTACTGATACTAACCTATTCAGCTTACTCAGTACTGCAATTTTATTACCCTTTATATAAAGTATAGTGCTAATATCAAGTAATGATCCTAACCTAATCATCTTACTGAGTACTTCAATTTATTACCCTGATGTCCAGTATCATACTAATCGCAAATACTGACGGAGTACGAGTACTGACGCTAACCTAATCACACTTACAAAGTACTGCATCTTTAATTCCCTGATGGCTCTCTATAAAGAATTGTGTTAATCAGGTGAAGCAATGGGCCAATCAGACATGCTAACCTAATCACACTTACAAAGTACTGCAACTTTGTTACTTTTGTGACTCTATAAAGTGTTATGCTAATCAGATGTAATGATACTAACTGTCCATCTTATAGAGGACTGCATCTTTATTACCCTGGTGACACTCTGTAAAGTGTTAAGCTAATCAGAATTACTGCTGGAGTACTGATGCTGACCTTATCTTAAAGAGTACTATAACTTTATTACCTCAGTGATTGTCTATAAAGTATTATACTAAACAGTTGAAGCAATAGGCTTATCAGCAGTACTGACACATTAACATTATTAAGGTTATATACTAATGAGTACTGAAGCTCTTCTGCTAAAGAAATATACTGGTACTTTGGAAATTGGATTCTCTGATGCTACTAGTAATTGTTTACTTGTTAAATTAGTAGTAATACAGTCTCAAACAAGGGTATGGATTCAATTTTATGAAACAAGATTAAGAGAAGTGAGGTTCTAGTTGTATTATTGAGATCACATGTTAGGGGAATGCATTATTTGGAAATAATTGGTTAATTAAATGCAATGTAACTTTGGAGTACTGAACTCATCAAGGCTATTGTGTAAATCACAAATGCTGGCAATATTAATAATTAGTGTAGTTTGGGGTAATGATACTGACTAATCTTGAATATTTGTTAGAGTTATGTGATCTTTTGGAATCTGTAAATCTGAAGTGTAATGCTAATCAGGTGTGTTGCTAATCTGGAGTGCTGTGCTAATTAGAAGAATTTAATTTGTAACTATTACTATAATGACTAATTAATCAGTAAGGCACAAGGTATTAGCAAATTATGTTTTATGTTTCTGTTTTTTTTTTTTTTTTTTAACCATATTTTGACACTGTTTATGTTCAGTCTATTGTACTAAGGAAAAAGCTGTGGTGTTTTATGTAATCGGTAATGTTGTACTATGTCAATGACTTATCAGATACTATATAACATTATAATGGTACTGTTATGCAGAATTATTACACATATTTGAATGAAGAACTAGTATTTGCTTTTTGGCAATACAGATTATTCATGGATCATAATCCGGTGGGAATCTAGTACAGTATTGTAGAGAGGCAGTATGTGTGTTGTCTATGTGCCCAATGTCAATAAAGAGTATGGGTACTGTATTAGTGAAATAGCATTAATAATCTATATTTGAGTTAGGGATAACTTTACTACAGTGAGTTTGCAAACATCCTATGAACTGATAGTCATATAAAAGATCTACAGTATTAATAGAAACTGTAATCTGATTTAAATACTACAATTTTATGTGAAAATCTCCAGGGATGTATAACAAGGATTCAGGTGCAAATGTAGCTAGTTGGCTACCAAATGGTTTTTCTTTCATGATTCAGATTGTGCATACAATTTTATGCTGCTTTCTAATTTACTCGTATTTTTCTTCGTTCTCTCTATCTTTATTTGAAAAAGCAGGAATGTAAGCTTAGCAGCTGACACATTTTTGGTTCAGTACCCTGGATAGCGCTTGCTGATTGGTGGCTTCATTTAGCCAGTTCTTTTGATAGGCTTGTATTTTTAATGAATCAATGCTTACTCATAAATAACTCCTTCAGTGAGCACAATGTTATCTGACACACATGAGCTAGCTTTATTAAACTGTCAACATGCACTAGTTCTAAAGATGGGGGTATGCTCTTTAACCCCTTAGTGACCAGGCCATTTTTCAATTTTCATACCGTTAAAGGGACAGTAAAGTAAAAATTAAACCTTTTTGGGGATTTAGATACAGCATAACATTTTAAACAACTTTCCAATGTACTTCTATTAATTTTGGTAATACTAGTTGAGCTTAGGAGCGTGCATTGTCTTTAGCCATCTGGCAGCAATCTTTATAACTTTTTTTTTTTTTTTTTTTTTGAATACGTGCAAACACTGCTTCCATAGAGTGCTAAAGACGTGCCTACTCTAGGCTCTAACATTTCTATAAGCAATGTTGCAAACACCACTGCCCAGATGGCTAAAGAAATGTGCACGCTCCTAAGATCACCTAGGCTTACTCTTTAAGCAAAATATACCAAGAGGATTAAGAAAGATTTATAACAGAAGTAAATTGGAAAGATGTTTTAAAATTGCATACTCTATCCAATCAAAGTTTAATTTTGACTTTACTGCCCATTTTAAGGACCAGGGCTATTTTTAAATTTCTGCGGAGTTTGTGTTTAGCTGTAATTTTCCTCTTACTCATTTACTGTACCCACACATCTTATATAACGTTGTTCTCGCCATTAACCCTTTAAGGACACAGCTTTCAGTTTGCTCAATTATTTTATGACGGAAAAATTCCGTCATATGTCCTTAAGAGGTTAAATGGACTTTCTAAAGATTCTATTATTTTCATCATATCTGGTAATTTACTATAACATTTTTTTTATTTTTTTTAATAAAATGATAAAAAAAGAAACGCGTTTTTTCTAACTTTGACCCCCAAAATCTTACACATCTACAACCACCAAAAAACACCCTTGCTAAATAGTTTCTAAATTTTGTCCTGAGTTTAGAAATACCCAATGTTTACATGTTCTTTGCTTTTTTGCAAGTTATAGGGCAAAAAGTACAAGTAGCACTTTGATATTTCCAAACCATTTTTTTCCACCTCAAAATTAGCAATAGTTACATTGGAGCACTGATATTTGTCAGGAATCCCTGAATAACCCTTCACATGTACAGTATATATTTATTTTTAGTACTCAAAGTATTGATCTAGGCCCATTTTGGTATATTTCATGCCAACATTTCACCGCCAAATGCGATCAAATAAACTTTTTCACTAACTTTAGGTTTCTCATTGAAATTATTTACAACCAGCTTGTACAATTAAGGCACAAATGGTTGTAAATGTGTATGTATATATATTTTTTTCATTAAAATTATGGGGGAGATAAAAAACTGAAATTAAAACCTCCATGTCTCAAAATTAAATCAATGTATGTATTTGCAAAGGAAATTTAGCAAATCTAGGCAAGATTCCCTGCTTGCTTTTTCCCAGAAATACTCCATATACAATGTTACCAATGCACAAGAGAATTCTGGGTAAGATATGCAAATTAGACATGCAAATTCTCAGTTTTTTTGAGTCAAATACTGTTTTAACACAGCGATCCTTTTAACAGGATTATTGCAGAAATCACTCACTAGACAGCCTGTTTCGTTCTTTTTGGAACTCATCAGTAGGAGATAGATTTCTGGTTGCTGCAATGGTAAAGCTACTTTCAGGGTTGAACCAAAATTCATTAAAGTTATGGGGGAGTTAAAAAAACAAACAAAAAAAAAACAAAAAACTGAAATTTAAAATCCTCCATGTATCAAAATTAAATCAATGTAGAATTTGCATATCTTACCCAGAATTATCTTGTGCATTGGTAACATTGTATATGGAGTATTTCTGGGAAAAAACAAGTGGGGAATCTTGCCTAGATGTGCTAATTTCCTATGCAAATATTTACATTGATATCTCGATATCTCTCTTAGCAGTACCGGGGTGCACATCAGAAACAATTTCAATAAGTCCAAAAAGAGGCACCCACCGGATTTGGCAAAGGGAATCCATTTATTCCCTTAACATAGCGTAACGTTTCGGGGTGTTACCCCCGTTTTCAAACAACCAGACCCAACAACATAACAGCTCCTTAAATACCCTCTTACCCCAATCACCCTGTGCAGGTGTGGCTCAGCTTGGGACATGCATCATCATGCTGCGCCCGTATCCTAGCAACCACTAGTAAATAAACACGTGACAACCGTGTGTTAAAAACAGTATTACTGACACATAACTAGCACTGCCAATTATACAACCTGCTAAATCATAATATCGTTTCATATTGTATATTAGCTAACAATACCTTATCAGGACTATAGCAAACTTAACTGAAATAATCCACGCTCATTAGACTGTTACAAAATAATGCCTCAATATTCAAAAGCGTCATGACCTGTTATACCTACATTACAGCGCAATCTAACTGCTCATATTAAATCCAAACTGTCACTTGACCTTCTTTATAATACAGGCATTATACATCAATATTGTCTCCAGCTTAATCATTGACATAAACAGGCATTTAAAGCTTACTTAAAGTGATAGACCGCCAATGATAGATCCTACCATATACTACCACACAGCAACCAGCATAATATAAACAAACTTAAAGCATAAAAACAAATAAAAGAAAAACAAAAAACATAAAAGGACAAGAAGAAAACAAAAGCAACAAAGATAAATATACACAAAAATGAGAGAAAGTAAAAACGCATAATAAACAAAACAAACATAAAACTGCTGAGAGCTATAGTCATAGTAGAAAACTGGGATTATATATTCATAGGAAACTGCCACTCAAGTTTAGTATTCAATCCTTTGGGAGAAATAGTTTCCAACTCATAAGTCCATCTCGTCTCCCTTTGTAGAAGCAGCCTATTCCTATCCCCTCTTCTTCATCTCTGGTATGTGATCTATAATCATATAGCGTAGATCTGCCACATTATGCCTTTGCTCATAAGTGTCTGGCCACTGGTTGATTTGATTCACCATTCTTTATGGCCTGTCTTATGGCGCTTCTGTGGTTGGCCATCCTCGTCCTCAGGTTATCATAGGTCTTACCAACATAGAATAGGCTGCACGGACAGTATAGGAGGTAGACAATATACAGAGTCGTACATGTTACCCTGTGCTTAAAGTATTTCTTATATCTAGGGTGGTTGAAGTATTTGCCTGTAGACATCCCATTACAGGTAGTGCAGCCACTGCACTTATAACACCCTGGTTTCAACGACTGCCTATTGAGCCAGTTCTTAGAATAGCAGTGTGTAGGGTCTGTCATCTGTAAACTGTCCTTAAGGGATTTCCCTTTCTTGTAACTAGGGCTGCAATTAACGATTTATTTTTTCGATTAATCGACTAATCGGATAAAAAGAGAATCAATAATAGTTTTCTATGTTTTAAATAAAATCCACATAATGAGTGTTACAAATATAAACTTCAGACTAAAACTTTACATTAACGCAACTGTTTTTTCAATTTTTAAGCAGCAGAACACAGTTTTATCATTAAACAAAACCACAAACTGTTTGAAAAGAGGTAGAACTATAAAGAGTTAGACTATCACTGTTAATAACATTCTGTTATTCACTCTTTCAGAAACTTTGTATTGAAATTTGCATGCTCTTCACCAATGCTAAGTGTTTTCTACATTGGCAAGGGGCCTCTCAATAAAGTAACCCTTGACTTCATTCTAACATAAAAATATCTTGAAAATCTATATGCAATGGTAAATAACCAGCTTTAAGGTTAGGGGAAATATCTAGTCCGCTCTAAAAATAACGAATATATACTTATAAAGGTTGAATCTGGTACATATTATCACAATTTATTAAAAATATAAAAAAAACAAAATCAAAAAGCGCTAAGTACTGTATATCAATAACAGGACAAACCCTTACACATTTCTTTATACAGTACGTATAATCAGCAATAGCAAGCAATACGCTAATAATTGTGCAAGCAGATAATAGTGCACATCATTTTAAATAACTCCCATCAATCTAGGGGCAAGGTGTAAACAACAAGCTTGGCACTATATCATGAAAAGCATAGTTCCAAATCACCAGATTTAATATAAACAATCCAAATGATGACTATTATATCTGGGTTGCACATAAGCCGGGGTAGTTGTAAATGTATACTGTCCTGAAAAAGTGAAAAGTAGACTTCTACAGACGTCCTTTAGGCTAAGGACATAACCATAAAACACAATACCATATGCAGGAATTCATTGGAGGGAAGCAGCTGGTGTTGTGCACAGACCAACTAATTGCAAACCGATTAATCGATTAATCGATTATGAGATTCGTTGACAACTATTTTCATAATCGATTATGACGATTAGTTGTTGCAGCTCTACTTGTAACCTATTCGTGGGGCTGCCATGTCTTTAAAGGGGAGTGTCATCACTTTGAAGAATTTCCAAATTCCTTCTCATAACACAGTTGAATTCATTTTTATCGGTTGTATAGGTGGTAGTAAAGGTTAGCCTTCTCTCTAGGTTTTTTTTTTCTTCTTTCTCTTCATTATCAGATGTACGAACCAATTCCATCTGCTCATTTAGAGCTTTCTTTTTGTAGCCACGTTCAATGAAACTTTGTTGCATCTCTCTCAGTTGCGGAAAGACAGAGATGGAGAGAATATCGCTATAGGGCTAGGAGACCCCAGAACTTGACGACTGTAGACTCCTCGGGATCAGGTACAGATTCTGATCAACACACAAAGTGGACATAACCTTAAGCCTATACACGAAGAAAGAGGGGTGATTACCCGGTCAAAAAACGGGGGAGGCGCCCACACCCGAGGAGAAGCAAGTATAAGGGGAGGCCACCGCGCCAGAGGAGAAGGTGAAAGATGAAAACTTGGTCATCAATGTCAGCAGCAGGATATTGACAGCAGAGTAGAATAAACAGCTGCAGAAAGGGTTCTCATATGTACCTACAGGCCTCACTGGCGAATTTGATCTACATATCGATATATTACGTTTTCAAAGAGTACTTAAACTCCATGAATTCTTTGGACCTAACCGTGGGGATTACAGCCAATTCAAAAAGAGAACATTCGACCACAACAGCACCATTATGACCTTCACAAGAAAACTGGAGAAAGAACTCATGGATTCAGCACATAATCAGAAACAATACGTTAGATTCAACCTCACGAGGCGAGAGAGGGAGGCACTGAAGAGTCTTACAAAAGATGAATTCGTAGCCATAAGAAGAGCCGATAAGGGAGGTGCAGTTGTGATAATGGATTATGAATTTTATCAGAAGGAGATACTCCAACAACTGAGTAAGATTGACACCTACCGGATATTGCCTGGTAACCCGACTATACAATTCAAGAATCAGATCGATAGTCGACTGAGGCATTTGATATGGGATGGACAGACAGACACTGGATTACCTGGTAATGGACTACCCGAAAGTGCCAGTCTCCTAAAGTCCATAAACCTCTTACAGAACCACCAGGACGACCGATAGTGGCGGCTACTGATTCTCTCCTCCAACCCCTGGCAGTGTATGTGGACAGCATCCTGCAACCTATGGTGCAACATATGGAAAGCTATCTAAGATATTCAGGCGATGTTATTACAATACTTCGAGGTATGGGATCAGTGGAGGATCGAGACCTGCTCGTAACTTTGGATGTTACGAGCTTGTATACAGTTATTCCACATGAAGAAGGAATTGAATCCATTTCGAGACATCTGCACAGATACCCATACGTGGGGCCACCAATAGAATTCATCATTAACCTCCTGGAATGTTGCCTTAAGATGAACTTCTTCCGTTTTGAGAAAATGTACAAACCTTTTTATGGATGAATTTGAAAACAGCAACAAGCATATCTTTAAGGATCAGAATGTGGTGGTATATAGAAGATATATCAATGACCTCCTCATTGTATGGAGGGGGGGCCCCAGGGCACTTCAGGAATGGTTTGAGGTCTTAAATCAAACTCATCAATCATTAAAATTTAAGATGCATTGGAGTGAGGATGCTATTGAATTCTTGGATTTAAAGATTTTCAAAGAGAACCACACTTTACAAACTACTTTGTTTAAAAAACCCACGGACAGGAACTCGTTACTTGATGCCTCAAGCTGCCATCCACCGGCACTCAAAGCACTCCCCAAGTCGCAATTTATGCGAGTAAAAAGAAACACACAAGATAAGGCTAAAGTACAACTGAGAGAGATGCAACAAAGTTTCATTGAACGTGGCTACAAAAAGAAAGCTCTAAATGAGCAGATGGAATTGGTTCGTACATCTGATAATGAAGAGAGAGAAGAAAAAAACCTAGAGAGAAGGCTAACCTTTACTACCACCTATACAGCCGATTAAAAATGAATTAAACGGTATTATGAGAAGGAATTGGGAAATTCTTCAAAGTGATGAAACACTCCCCTTTAAAGACATGGCGGCCCCACGAATAGGTTACAAGAAAGGGAAATCCTTTAAGGACAGTTTACAGATGACAGACCCTACACACTGCTATTGTAAGAACTGGCTCAATAGGCAGTCGTTGAAACCAGGGTGTTATAAGTGCAGTGGGATGTCTACAGGCAAATACTTCAACCACCCTAGATATAATAAGAAATACTTTCTTAAGCACAGGCAGCCTATTCTATGTTGGTAAGACCTGTGATAACCTGAGGACGAGGATGGCCAACCACAGGAGCGCCATAAGACAGGCCATAAAGAATGGCAACTCAACCAGTGGCCAGACACTTTTATGAGCAAAGGCATAATGTGGTGGATCTACGCTATATGATTATAGATCACATACCAGAGATGAAGAGGAGGGGATAGGAATAGGCTGCTTCTACAAAGGGAGACGAGATGGACTTATGAGTTGGAAACTATTTCTCCCAAAGGATTGAATACTAAATTTGAGTGGCATAGTTTCCTATGAATATATAATCCCAGTTTTCTACTATGACTATAGCTCTCAGCAGTTTTATGTTTGTTTTGTTTATTATGTGTTTTTACTTTTCTCTCATTTTCATTTATTTTTGTGTATATTTATCTTTGGTTTTTGTTCTTTTCTTGTCCTTTTTATGTTTGTTTTTGTTCTTTTCTTCTTTTATTTGTTTTTATGCTTTAAGTTCGTTTATCTTATGCTGGTTGCTGTGTCGTAGTATATGGTAGGATCTATCATTGGAGGTCTATCACTTTAAGCTTTAAATGCCTGTTTATGTTAATGATTAAGCTGGAAACAATAATGATGTATAATGCCTGTATTCTATAGAAGGTCAAGTGACAGTTTGGATTTAATTTGAGCGGTTAGATTGCGCTGTAATGTAGGTATAACAGGTCATGACGCTTTTGAATATTGAGGCATTATTTTGTAACAGTCTAATGAGCGTGGATTATTTCAGTTAAGTTTGCTATAGTCCTGATAAGGTATTGTTAGCTAATATACAATATGATGATTTAGCAGGTCGTATAATTGACAGTGCTAGATATGTGTCAGATAATTTTGTCAGTAATACTGTTTTTAACACACGGTTGTCACATGTTTATTTACTAGTGGTTGCTAGGATACGGGCGCAGCATGATGCATGTCCCAAGCTGAGCCACACCTGCACAGGGTGATTGGGGTAAGAGGGTATTTAAAGAGCTGTTATGGTGTTGGGTCTGGTTGTTTGTTTGAAAACGGGGGTAACACCCCGAAACGTTACGCTATGTTAAAGGAATAAAGGATTCCCTTTGTCAAATCCGGTGAGTGCCTTTCTCTTTTTGGATTTATATCCAACCTCATTCTCTGAACCCGCCATCCTTTTTTTACCTAACATATGTTTACTCCCACCAACGCATGCGCAATTGTTTCAGATCTCACACATGGGCACAGAAATAACAGAACACTTTTGCCAGGTCTTCAGCAAAAATACACGCATGCGTTTAACTCCACACTAGAGAGCAGTCGAGCCCACTGTGATTGGTTTATGCAAATGAGCCTCACAGTGGGTTTGTAAATCCTCCCACATTCTAGCCGGAATATCAAGAGAACAGAGAAATGAGCGCAGCGCAAGGTATGTGATCACATTTGGATTATTAGCAAACCTGTACTATACGATAGAGAACATTTTTGATCTTACCATCCCTTTTAATAGAAAGGTGCTAAGTTTCAAACAATCAATCTAAAAGAAATGTAAAACCTGGAAAAGTAAAAGTTTAATTTTGACTTTCATTTGGCTGGCTCCTAGGGTTTTACAACCTCTTTTTTTATTGGAAGCAGTACTTTACTGTAATATGCTGGTTAAAAACAAATACATTTCATGCACCTCCTTTTTAATTAGGGCGCTGCCATTGTTAGTTTTAACTGCCATTATCTCTATAAGGCTGCACATATACAAACACAAGTCAGCACTAGAAAGCAATGGAAGCTAGATGTTCAACATGACTAGAGGGAGGCGGAAGATAACCTCAATGTTAATAAAATGTATTTAGTGTTTAATGTCCCTTTTTAAAGTAAAAGGGGTTGTCTATAACCCACCTAGCTCCATTAAATAACACAAGACAGAATCACGATGAGGTTGGAGCTTTGGACCTAACGGAAATAGCACAACTGTTTAGATATATTTGTCAAATGTCCCTGTTTTGTGAGCGGCCCAGCAGTGAAACGGTTTATAAGGGAACAACACCTTGCAGTCTCAGACGGAACACGGTTTGTCACGTGCTATAGTAACATATTTTATTAATCAGCGGAAACTTGAAAGGGACATAAAACCCTCATATATTTTTTTTTTTCAGACGGAGCATTCAATTTATTTTAAAAATAGTTTTCAATTTTCTTTTATTATGGTATTTGTTCACATAATATTCTTTTGTTGAAGAGATATCCATATAGTTGGCGTGCACATTTCTGGAGCACTACATGACAGTAAAAAGTGCTGCCATCTAGTGTTCTTGCTTATGTAAAACATTGTTGCAGAACTGCTGCCGTAAATAGTGCTGCTCCTGAGCTTACCTCCCTGTTTTTCAACAAAGGATACCAAGAAAAACGAAATTTATGCTTGCCTGATAAATTTCTTTCTTGACACGGTGAGTTCACGGATCATCATCAATTACTGTTGGGAACATCACTTCTGGCCAGCAGAAGGAGGCAAAGAGCACCACAGCAAAGCTGTTAAATATCACTCCCCTACCCACAATCCCCCAGTCATTTGACCAAAGGGAAAGGAGCGAAAGGAAGTAACACAAGGTGCAGAGGTGCCTGAGGTTTATATAAAAAGAAACTGCCTGAATACAGGGTGGGCCGTGGACTCGCTGTGTCAAGAAATAAATAAATTTATCAGGTAAGCATAAATTTCAATTTCTTTCTAATGACACAGTGAGTCCACGGATCATCATCAATTACTGTTGGGAACCAATACCCAAGCCAGAGGACACAGATGATGAGGGAGGGACAATACAGGAACCTAAGCAGAAGGCATCACTGCTTGAAGAACCTTTCTCCCAAAAGAAGCCTCAGCTGAGGCAAAAGTATCGAATTTATATAATTTGGAAAAAGTGTGCAAAGATGACCAAGTTGCAGCCTTGCAAATCTGTTCCATGAAGCTTCATTTTTGAAGGCCCAGGAAGAAGAAACAGCCCTTGTGGAATGAGCTGTGATTTTCTTAGGAGGTTGCTGTCCAGCAGTCTCGTATGCCAAGCGAATAACGCTCTTCAGCCAAAGGGAAAGTGAAGTAGCCGTAGCTTTCTGACCCTTGCGTTTCCCATTAAAGCAAACAATGCAGAAGACTGATGAAAGTCCTTAGTTGCCTGCAAATAAAATTTTAGTGCTCGCACAACATCTAGATTATGTAACGAGCGTTCTTTGTGAGAAGGATTAGGACACAAAGCAGGTACAACAATTTCCTGAATAATATTATTGACCGAAACAACCTTGGGCAGGAAACCAAACTTAGTACGCAGAACCACCTTATCAGAGTGAAATATAAGATAAGGGGAATTGCATTGTAAAGCAGAGAGTTCAGAAACTCTCCGAGCAGAGGAAATGGCAACAAGAAACAAAACGTTCCAAGATAACATCTTAATATCTAAATAATGCATAGGCTGAAACGGAGCCTGTTGTAAAACTTTAAGAACAAGGTTAAGACTCCACGGAGGAGTAACAGGTTTAAACACAGGCCGAATTCTAACCAAGGCCTGAAAAAATGATTGCACGTCTGGCACATCCACCAAGCGCTTATGTAACAAAATAGACAATGCCGGAATCTGACCCTTTAGAGTACTTGCTGACAAACCCTTCTCCAGACTATCCTGGAGAAAGGACAAAATCCTAGGAATCCTTACTCTACTCCCAAGAGTATCCTTTGAATTCACACCAATACAAGTATTTACGCAAGATCTTATGGTAAATCCTGCGAGTCACAGGCTTACGAACCTGAATCAAGGTCTCAATGACCGACTCTGTAAATCCACGCTTAGATAAAACTAAGCGTTCAATCTCCAAGCAGTCATCTTCAGAGAAACAAGATTTGGATGAAGGAAGGGACCCTGAAGTAGAAGGTCCTATCTCAGAGGCAGTCTCCAAGGTGGAAAGGATGACATTTCCACTAGGTCTGCATACCAAATCCTGCAAAGCCACTCCGGGGCTATGAGCATTAGACGCCCTCTCCTGCTTGATTCGAGCAATGACTCTTGGAAGGAGAGCGAACGGAGGAAATGGGTATGCTAGACTGAAGTTCCAAGATACTTCCAGAGCAACGATCAGAAATGCCTGTGGATCTCTTGACCTCAAGCCATATCTCAGAAGTTTGACATTCTGACGAGAAGCCATGAGATCTAACTCCGGCTGCCCCCACTTGAGGGTCAAGCTGGAAAACCCATCCGAATGAAGTTCCCACTCCCCGGGATGAAAAGTCTGTCTGCTCAGAAAATCCGCTTCCCAATTATCCACTCCTGGGATGTGATGGATGGATCGCAGAAAGACAGAAGTTGTGGGTCTCCGCCGACTGAATCATTCGGGCCACCTTTGTCATAGCCAAGGAACTCTGAGTTTCTCTCCCCCACCACGGTGGTTGATGTAGGCCACCGATGTTATGTTGTCCGACTGGAATCTGATAAACCGGGTTAAGGCTAACTGAGGCCAGGCCAGAAGAGCATTGAAGATTGCTCTCCGCTCCAAGATGTTTTTGGGCAGGACTGACTCCTCCTGGGTCCATAAGCCCTGAGCCTTCAACGAGCACCTAGAAGGCTGGCATCCGTGCCCTGGGAGAGATGATCCTGAGAGAGCCACCACGGAAGAGTCTATTGACGCCTGATCAAGATCTGCACGCGGAGACAGGTCCGTATAGTCCCCGTTCCATTGTCTGAGCATGCATAACTGCAGAGGTCTGAAATGGAACCAAGCAAACGGAATGATGTCCATGGAAGCCACCATCAGATCGATTACCTCCATACATTGAGCCACTGACGGCCGTGGAGAGGACTGAAGGGCAAAACAAGAGTCGAAAACCTCAGTCAGAAATATCTTCAACAGGGAGTCTATTATGGTCCCCAAAAATATGACCCTTGTAGCTGGAGAACCAGATAACTTTTTTTCCCGATTTTCCTTCCATCCGTGGGATTGAAGAAAAAACAAGATCTCCATATGAGATTCTGCTTGTTGAAAAGATGGCGCCTGAACCAGAATTTCGTACAGATAAGGTGCCACTGCAATGCCCCGAGATCGAAGCACAGCTTAAAGAGCCCCCAGAACCTTTGAAAAAATTCTGGGAGCTGTGGCAAGGCCGAATGGAAAGGCCACGAACTGGAAATGATTGTCTAAAAAGGTGAATCTCAAACTTGTGATGGTCCCTGTGAATGGGAACATGAAGATATGTATCCTTTAGATCTATGGTTGTCATGAACTGATCCTCTTGTACCAAGGGAAGAATGGAGCGTATAGTCTCCGTCTTGAAGGATGGCACTCTGAGAAACTTGTTTTAAACATTTTAGATCTAGGATTGGTCAAAAAGTTCCCTCCTTTTTGGGAACTACGAACAGATTAGAATAAAATCCCAGACCCCTTTCCTGAAAGGGAACTGGAACTATTACTCAAGGAACAGCAAGGTCCTTGACACAATGTAAGAATGCCTCCTACTTTTTTTTTTTTTTTTTTTTTTTTATCTGGTCTACAGATAATCTGGAGAGGAGAAACCTGCCTCTGGGAGGAAAAGATTTTAAGTCTATTTTGTATCCCTGGGAGATAATGTCCACCGCCCAGGGATCCGGTACATCTCTTATCTAAGCCTGGAAAAAAAGCCTGCCCCCTACAAGATCCGCTCCCGGATTGGGGGCCAACCCTTCATGCTGACTTGGAATCAGCTGTAGGCTTTTTACATTGCTTTCCCTTATTCCAGGACTGGTTGGCCTTCCAGGAAGGCTTGGCTTGATCTTGCTTGGAGGAAGGGGAGGAAGACTTGCCTTTAAAGTTACGAAAATTACTCTGACGTCCCTTCTGCTTATTCTTTTTCTCTTGAGGAAGAAAAGAACCCTTCCCTTCAGTAATATCTGAGATAATTTCCGCCAAACAAGGTCTTACCCTTGTAAGGAATAGCCATAGCTTAGATTTAGATGAAACATCAGCAGACCAGGACTTCAATTTTGGCTCCCAGTTTAATAACCTGTAAGGAAGCATCTGTAATGAAGCAATTGGCTAACTTGAGAGCCTTAAAGGGACACTGAACCCAAATTTTCTTTCATGATTCAGATAGAGCATGCAATTTTAAGCCACTTTCTAATTTATTCCTATTCATTTTTCTTCGTTCTCTTGCTATCTTTATTTTAAAAAGACATCTAAGCTTTTTTTTTATTTTTTATTCAGAACTCTGGACAGCACTTTTTTATTGGTGGATGAGTATCCACCAATCGGCAAGAACAACCCAGGTTGATCACCAAAAATGGGCCGGCATCTAAACGTACTTTCTTGCATTTCAAATAAAGATACCAAGAGAATGAAGAAAATTTGATAATAGCAGTAAATTAGAAAGTTGCTTAAAATGTCATGCTCTATCTGAATCACATTTGGGTACAGTGTCCCTTTAATCCTGTCCTGGATCTCATCAAAAAGGGTATCTGTCTGAAGAGATTCAGACAACGCATCAAACCAGTAAGCTGCAGACCCTGGTGGACATGCATCTTTCTTTTTTTTTTTTTTTTTTTTTTTTTTTAGTAAAGCCTCCAATTTTTTTTATCCATTTGATCTTTTAAAAGAACTGTCCTCTTGGCTAAAGTGGAGATCCGCAGGAACCCGGAAAAACCTCCACTGCGGAGGAAACATTTTTGTTCAATTTACTAGACTTTTTAGGATTGACTACGATAGTTGTGTCGGAGTCGTCCAAAGTAGCCAAAACCTCCTTAAAGGGACATTTGTACACATTTTTTTTTTCTTTGCTTAAATGTTTTGTAGATAATCTATTTATATAGCCCATAAAGTTTTTTTTTTTGTTTTTTTTAAATGTACAGTTTTGCTTTATTTAAATAACATTGCTCTGATTTTCAGACTCCTAACCAAGCCCCCCAAAGTTATGAGAATACCGTCAGCTACCTACTTCAGCTTGCTCCTGTTTTTGTAAAGGGGGAGGGGGGAGTGTCTTATTTCCCACTTGCAGTGGGCTCTCCAACTACCTTTTCAACAGAGCTAAACTGAGAGCTTCGAAGTAAGTTTTTTTTTTTTTTTTTTTTAAAAACCGTTTTATACTGGATTTTTATATCAGTATCTGTGAATCTTATTCTTTATAGTAGTGTCTATTACATGCAGTTATATGAAAATGAGTGTATACTGTCCCTTTTAAGTAATAAGCGAACGTGTTCTAGCTTAAATCTGAAGGATACCACTTTAGCATCAGAAGAAGGAATTACACTGAGTCTGATATTTTACCCTCAGATGCTACCGACATGTCTTCTTCCTCAGACTTATGGGAAGGGACACTCAGGATAGCCAGAACTTGATCAGAAACCTTACTGTTTCCTTAAATTTCCTTTTACGCCTTCCCTGCAACATTAGGAAAGCTGACAAGGCCTCAGATACCGCAAGGGATACCTGGGAAGCAATGTCTTGTAGAAAAAATCCTACAGGATTGCAAGAGGAAACACAGGGCACTGTATGTGGAGAATGAAAAAGTTGGGACGCTTGAGGAGAAAGCTGCGGCATATCTGCATCAGTAGACACCTGAACAGCATTTCCGTGGGATAACGGTGGCTCATGGTCAAATATTTTATCTCTATAACTTAAAGTTCTCAATGCATGAGGAACAAAAAGGAACTGGGGGTTCCACCTGAGCATCAAAACGTAACTGACAAGAAGCAACTTTGATCCATCTTATGTAATAAATAAGGTTAAAGTGTAAAAATTCTTTATTTGAAAATAAAAAAATAAATGTGTACTGTGTCTTTAAATAGAAATGTGTGTTAGCGCAAGAAACCAAATAAACCTCAGGCTACCTATACATCTCAGTAGCTTTTCTGAGGTGCCTACCTGTCCTGCAGCTCAAAGAGTGACTTCCCTCACAGAAGAAACAATCCCCTTTTCAAATACAGAGCGGTTACAGAGCCCTAACTGCCGAAAAAAATGGCTTACAACTAGGGTTGCACCGATACCATTTTTTTAAGACCGAGTACAAGTACCGATACTTGTTTTCAAATACTCGCAGATACCAATTACCGATACTTTTTTTTAATGTCATGTGACAGTTTACCAAGCACAATACAGACTAATTATTTAAGATTCCTTCTTTATAATTATGAAGGACTGTAGCTCAAAAGACATTATGAAATAATAAAACAGGTTTTATTTGTCACAAAGTTCACAGAACATGTTTAGAAATAAAAATATTACAATAAAATATATTAACAAAAAAGCAAACAAATATAAAATTGCAACCAACCAACCAAAAGTGCCATACAGTAAAAAATAGAACAGAATACTATTTAATCATGGTGAACAAAACTATGGGCTAGATTACATTTGACTGGTAAGCTTTGCCAATGCTCTCATTACACGTCCTACTCCATTAAAGGCTATGGCATTGGAAATGTGAAAAGAGCATTGGTAAAGCTTACCAATTAAATGTAATCTAAATCTAGTCCTATAATTGCAGGATGAGTGTTCATTTGGATTAACTTAAGTTTTCCTATGAGTACTCTTCCTGCAATTATATAAGCTAAGATGTTCCTCAGAGTACAGTATGTTTTGAACATAATTGTGCAAGATGAGAACTAGCAGTATAAAAGGCAATCTAGCAATTAGAATAATTTTTCAAAAGTTAGTGGCAAGTTCTTTTTAAGGAACAGAAGCATCTCTGCATGTTCAGCTATAAGTCTGTTTTTGCTATCAGTAAGGAGGTTCAACGTTCCACACTACTGCATGGGGCAGAAAGATATTTTTGGGCCATTTTAGCCAGAGCTGGAGATCTCAGTTTATTAACTGCCCAGTACTTCAGGGGTTTGTCTGAACGCAGTACAGTGATCTCTCCTACAATAAGAGCAATTTGTATTGGCAGAACAGTAGTAAACAATTTTTAGTTTAGTCTCCACTCCAGCTTTAAATGAAATGGGAACATGCAGTTTGAAAAAAACACCACAAGATAGCATGTGGGTAGTAAGTGGAGGTATTGGTTTAAGTATCGGTGCATTTACATGAGTACAAGTACTCATGCAAGTACTTGGTATTGGTACCGATACTACTATCGGTATCGGTGCAACCCTACTTACAACCGTAATCTCCATGACCAAAAATATAAAAACTACTATAACACACTGAAACACCATAAATCACCTCACAGTCTCAATGCCCAAACTGCCTAAAAGAAATCCCAAACATGAAGGTTTAATAAAGTCCCATATTAAATAAGACAGCTTTTAGCTGTAACAAGTGCCAGCAATCTCCTTGCAAAAGAAAATTAAAATGACACTTACCTGAAAGTGCTGTCCGGCAGCAGGACAGCTCATCTGGTGTGAGAGGGTGCAGCACCTCACATGGACCTGTGAAGAGAGAAAAACTGAGTAAACCTACTCAGGTTTTTCTAGTTAGGGCAGCAGATTTTTGAGAAAACGCAGTGAGGATTGTACCTCTCAAATTCTCAAGTGTTCAAAAGCCACCACTACCCTACTGAAGAGACTGATGTGGACTAGGCTAGACCTCCGAAAGTAACATAGTAAGCTTACTCTGCTAAAAAAAAAATAAAAAAAATCTTGATTGAAGAAAACTTCTCATCAGACACCTAACCTTCACCTCCTCCTTGCACTACAGGCAAAGAGAATGACTGGGGGATTGTGGGTAGGGGAGTGATATTTAACAGCTTTGCTGTGGTGCTTTTTGCCTCCTCCTGCTGGCCAGGAGTGATATTCCCAACAGTAATTGATGATGATCCGTGTACTCACTGTGTCATTAGAAAGAAACAAAGAACATTTGATGATGAAGTGGAAAGTTGTTTAAAATGAGATATGAGAACACAGCAAATTTTATAATAGAATTAATTTGGAAACTAGTTTAAAACTATAATTTACATTTTATAAACTGGTCTTAATACCAACTGACAGAATTTAGCTTCCAGCTTGCACATTATTGTCAAACGAGATAAAATAGCTATTTTTATTATAAATTGAAAGCAAGACACATCTTCATATTGTTAGATAGAAACACATTTGAAAACAATTAAGTTATTTTGGATTGTCTACGAGTTTGTATATACGTTTTTACTTTTAATACTGAAATCCAATTGAAACGGTTACATTTGACACTTGGGAGTCACCAACAGTAATGAGCCAGTAATACATTTGTTTTGTAGGAGGCAGACACTGATTTGAAATAGTTCTATAATAAAGTTGGGGCCAGCGCTGCTTATTTGTATTTCTGAACAAGTGTGTGTGCGCATGCACAGGGGGGATTTAGTGGTGGTGCAGTACTTACACTAGCTGACAGCACCATGCAGGTCATTGATGTTACACTGTATATAATCACTGTGTACTCCTCTGTGCTAATTAGATAGAGGAACCTGATTTTATGCTTCATTTAGTTTGTGCATTGACTTTTGCTTTCTCTGATTACTTCTCCTCTTTTTACCATCTGTACAGCCCCTAGTGTACAAGTGTTACGTGCTGTATCATGTCCTTGTAGTTTGTTGTATGTAGATATTTCAAGGGAAATTAAACCCTTTGATATTGTAATATAAAATGTAGCAAACACTTGCAATATATTTTCTTTAATTATTTTGCTGCTTTTACCTCTAATTTTATTTTTTTCCTTTTCTAATGCTGAGAATTGGGAGTAGACACTGTAGACTTCACAAGCCTTTCTACATACTACATATCTAATAGGCTTTAGTGGGGGAGGGGATATATGCAAGTTTTGCTAATAGAATGACTGGCTAGCTGTGTCTACTCAAGTTACAAATAATCAGTGGGGTTATTTGTCCATTTTAAAAAGAGCAACGTGTTAATGTAGGGATCAACAATATCTTCAAAATTTGGAGTTTATATTCTCGAGGCCTAGAAGGATCCAGCTGCACCAAGCTAAAGTTTAGGTTGGGGTTGTCTTGGGGACTTTGAACCAGTTTGTCATGGCCTAATTTTAAGGTACCAGTGCCTCCCTGCTGCTTGAGTTTGTTGAGCCCTGTCTTAAAGGGACAGTCAAGTCCAAAAATAACTTTCATGATTCAAATAGGGCATTGTAATTACAAGGTGTTTTGTGCCCTTTAATAGTAAACATGCACAGAGAACTGTACAGACTGATAAAACCTTAATCTTTATATATTCTTGCTAGAATCCACTTATCACATGTACACTAGTGTCAAAAGTTTGGGGTCACTTAGAAATGTCCTTGTTTTTGAAAGAAAAGCAATTTTTTGGCCATTAAAATAACATCCAATTGATCAAAAATACAGTGTAGACATTGTTAATTTTGTAAATGACTATAGTAGCTGGACACTGATTATTTTGAATGGAGTATCTACATAGGCGTGCAGAGGCACATTATCAGCAATTATCTATCCTGTGTTCCAATGGCACATTGTGTTTGCTAATCTAAGTTTATAATTTAAAAAGGCTTATTGTTCATTAGTAAACCCTTTTGCAATTATGTTAGCACAGATAAAAACTGTTGTGCTGATTACAGAAGCAAAAAAAATGTCCTTTATTAGACTAGTTGAGTTTCTGGAGCATCAGCAGTTGTGGGTTCAATTAGAGGCTCAAGATAGCCAGAAACAGAGATTTCTTCTGAAACTCTTCAGTCTATTCTTGTTCTGAGAAATGAAAAAGAAAAGGTTGAGATGGACAAAATAACAGACACCGGATAAAGCAAGATTGGGAAAAAGTGTTAGACAGATGAGTTTGAGGTGTTTGGATCACAAAGGGCATTCGTGAGACACAGACCAAACAATAAGATGTTGGAGGAGTTATTGACGCCATCTGTCAACCATGGTGAAGGCAATGTGATGTTCTGGGGGTGCTTTGGTGGAGGTAAAGTTGGAGATTTATACAAGGTAATAAGGACCTTGAAGAAAGAAGTTTATTACACCATATCATACTCTGGCCTAGTTTCCATTGAGGTGGAAACTGGTGGTAAAAACCTTTATCTCCATTAAAGGCTATGGAGATTTTTTTATGTTAACACAAGTTTCAAAACTTTACCACCTTAATGGAAACTAGGCCTCTGTTGGCAGCTCTTTTATTGAAGCCAATTTCCTCCTACAACAGGACAATGACCCAAAGCACAGCTTCATAGGGCTAGATTTATCACAAGAACTTGCTCGCCGCGATTTATCAAGCAGCGGTCACCAGACCGCTGCTTCCCTAACTTCTTCGCCACATCTATTCTGGCGAAATTCAATCTCCTCGGTCGAGTCCGACCGAGGAGATTGACAGCTCCTGCCCGCGTGTGATTGGCTGTGCGCGGGCAGGGGGCGGGATTGCACGCGAGCGCAATATTGCGTTCGTGTGCAATGTTAATTACCTGCGGGTAATTGCGCCCCGCCACAGGCGAGCTGAGGCGTACAGGGGCGCGTATATGCGCCCCTGTACGCCTCAGGGTTGATAAATCTAGCCCATAATATGCAAGAACTATTTAGGGAAGAAGCAGTCAGCTGGTATTTTGCCTTTTAATGAATTTACCAGCACAATCACCAGATCTCATCCCTGTTTAGCTGCAGTTAGAGCAGCTTGACCGTATGGGATGTAAGGAGTGACCATCAAGCCAATCCAACTTGTGGGAGGCGCTTCAGGAAGCATGGGGTATAATCTTTTTCAGATTACATCATCAAACTGACAACTAGATGCCAAAAGCCTGCCAGGCTGTAATCGCTGCACATGGAGGATTCTTTGACGAAAGCAAAGTTTGAAGGACACAATTATTTCACTTAAAATTCATTATTTCTAACCTTGTCAATGACTATTTGATAGATCTTCGTAATGTTACGGCGAAGCTTTGCCTGTTGCATAATGCACCCTGGAGTAGTTTGATAACTATCAAATGTTTATTAATCTGCATACAAATGCTTCTGATGGACTGAATATCCGCCATTCCTGAATACTAAGATTGCCATGCTGAGTGCTTCAGGTGTTTTGTTTCTTATTAGCCTTAGAATCAGAATGAAGAGCAGGCATTTACAGTTTGAAGGGATATAAAAGTATATTTAAACATGCACAATATTTTATAAATCGGTACTGTATTTCAAAAGATCTGCATAAAAAATACATAATTTTAAAGCAGTTTAAACTGTCAATTTGATTACAAATGTTACATTGTTTTGCAATTCAGGGTCAAAATAGCTACTTCATAAATATGTGAGGGATATTTACTATCAAATTATAAATTAGAGATCGGTATACTAAAATTAGTATAAAACCCAACAATCTTGAAGATGTATACTGGAGTTTATACTGAATATAAATATTTTCTAATATTGACTTATGATAAATCATTGAAATCTAAAAAAATTTTAATCGGAACAAAATGTCATTGTTGGAGCGCTGTTGTGTCAGATTCATGTTTGTTTTATGTTTTTACCTCCTATTTTATTTTCATTGGTTTTATTTTCATTCAATCTGGCCAATTGGTAACATGAATACATGAGCACCTGTACTCACTGGTCAAGCAATTGGTAACATGAATACATGAGCACCTGCACTCACTGGTCAAGCAGTTGGTAACATGAATACATGAGCACCTGCACTCACTGGTCAAGCAATTGGTAACATGAATAAATGAGCACCTGCACTCACTGGTCAAGCAATTGGTAACATGAATAAATGAGCACCTGCACTCACTGGTCAAGCAATTGGTAACATGAATAAATGAGCACCTGCACTCACTGGTCAAGCAATTGGTAACATGAATAAATGAGCACCTGCACTCACTGGTCAAGCAATTGGTAACATGAATACATGAGCACCTGCACTCACTGGTCAAGCAATTGGTAACATGAATAAATGAGCACCTGCACTCACTGGTCAAGCAATTGGTAACATGAATAAATGAGCACCTGCACTCACTGGTCAAGCAATTGGTAACATGAATAAATGAGCACCTGCACTCCCTGGTCAAGCAATTGGTAACATGAATAAATGAGCACCTGCACTCCCTGGTCAAGCACTTGGTAACATGAATAAATGAGCACCTGCACTCACTGGTCAAGCAATTGGTAACATGAATACACGAGCACCTGTACTCACTGGTCAAGCAATTGGTAACATGAATACATGAGCACCTGCACTCACTGGTCAAGCAATTGGTAACATGAATACATGAGCACCTGCACTCACTGGTCAAGCAATTGGTAACATGAATACATGAGCACCTGCACTCACTGGTCAAGCAATTGGTAACATGAATACACGAGCACCTGCACTCACTGGTCAAGCAATTGGTAACATGAATGAATGAGCACCTGCACTCCCTGGTCAAGCAATTGGTAACATGAATACATGAGCACCTGCACTCACTGGTCAAGCAATTGGTAACATGAATACATGAGCACCTGTACTCACTGGTCAAGCAATTGGTAACATGAATACACGAGCACCTGCACTCACTGGTCAAGCAATTGGTAACATGAATGAATGAGCACCTGCACTCCCTGGTCAAGCAATTGGTAACATGAATAAATGAGCACCTGCACTCACTGGTCAAGCAATTGGTAACATGAATAAATGAGCACCTGCACTCACTGGTCAAGCAATTGGTAACATGAATACATGAGCACCTGTACTCCCTGGTCAAGCAATTGGCAGAAATGACAATTATTGAATCATTAAATACTTTAAGATTTCCAGGCACCATAAAATAAAGGCAGCTCGTTACCAAACTGGCTGGATTCACCACAGGGGTAGATCACTAAAATAAAAGGAAGAAAAGACGGCACATGGTACGGTAACAGCCAATCACAGGGACACAATAGTTATCGTCAGACTCTCTACTAATTAAACTGGATGCCTCTATATGGTGTTGTAGGAGCAGGCTGGGTCATCTTAGTTCCCCACAAACTGACCACTCATAATAAACCTATCTAACTACACCTGCAGAAATTAGGATACATCTCCCTCGTTAGACTGATGGCCAATAGAGGAAAAACCAGGTGAAAATAAAATGTTTAGTAGTGACCAATAAAAAAGTGGCTAATTCGCCAACCATACTCTCATTTGCTCCCATGATGGCTGGATGTGATGATAAAACAATGTCACATGATACATCTGCCAATAAAATGGTGCTATGTGCCAACCAACCTGTTTCTAACCATCCTCTGAAATGTTGGTTACTTTGTCCATCAAATGATGGCTCAATCGCCAACTGTCCTCTCATTATCCCCTGTTGTGAAAAGGCAAAATCACTAAATAAAATAGTCTAAGAAGAAAATGTTTCAATGACGCATCCATTTGCCAATTTTGGAGTTGAATTTGGTAGTTATGCTCCAATCCTTTCCTGGGAAAACTTTGAGTGGCACCCAGTCTATACACTTGGCACTAGTCTTGTCATTGAATAATGCTGCGTATCAACAGCTGCTTTAGACTATATAAACTTTTTGTGTCTGTCTTTAAAGGGACACAAAAGTAAAATGGGAAAATGCTCTAACATGTTAGAACATATATTATTTCACTGTTGCTTGTATACAACTGTGTTTTAACTCTAAGTGTTAAACACATAGTTAAAGTTAGCAGCAGAACAACAAAGCACTACAGGGACGTAGCTTAGTTAAAGGGACAGTCTAGTCCAAAATAAATATTCATGATTCAGATAGGGCATGTAATTTTAAACAATTTTCCAATTTACTTTTATCACCAAATTTGCTTTGTTCTCTTGGTATTCTTAGTTGAAAGCTTAACCTAGAAGGTTCATATGCTAATTTCTTTGACCTTGAAGGCCACCTCTTTTCAGAGTGCATTTTAAAGGGACAGTCTACACCAGAATTTTTATTGTTTTAAAAGATAGATAATCCCCTTTTTCTTTTACAAAATATGACGAGTCCACGGATTTCATCCTTACTTATGGGATATCGCCTCCTGGTCAGCAGGAGGAGGCAAAGAGCACCACAGCAAAGCTGTATATATAGCTCCTCCCTTCCCTCCCCCCAGTCATTCTCTTTGCCTGTGTTAGTGATAGGAAGAGGCAGTTAGTTTCTCCAATCAAAAGTTTATTATTTTTTAAAGTGGTGCCACTGAGTGCTACTTTGTGCTGGGGTGTAGCCTAGACCAAATCATTCTCTTCAGTAAAAAAAGAGAAGCATTTGGGGGCTTTAAGGCAATAGGAACTGGTGGGACATAATTTTCACTGCACCTCCTATACATTGTTTGTTTGCTGCCCTGAATACAGATAGCCTAAGCCCTTTTAACTCAGGCTGATCTTTGTCCACAGGGCTATGGGAGGGAGAAGACCTCTGCAAACCTGCTGGACTACCATGCTGTCACACAGCATTCCAGGTAAGTGCTTACTTTATTATTTCTGGGGACTACACAATTATCTCAGATTAAAAGTGAGGACTGCGTTATTAGTCACTTTTCAAGAGCTTAGTCATGAAAGGGCTCTGATAGTGTTGGGACTGTTTTTTTTTTTTTTTATATACACTGGGGCTGGGTCTCAGTGTTATTTTGCTCCCGGTAGTGATATAATATGCTACCCGGGTGATAGCTCCGTATTATGTTATTGTAGCATAAGAATAGTGTAACTCCCCACTCCCAATATCGGTATTATACCGACCGATCGGGAGGTTTGTTTGTCAGTTGTTCATTGCAAAAAAAGTTTTATTTTAGGACAACTTGGGCTTTATAGTGTTTTTTACATAGAGATTAAGGCTCCATCTTGGAGCTTGCTGCCTGGGAGTTGCGGTATACTACGCCCATGATGGGCGGGACTTGAGGTAGTCCTATGCAGGCGGCTCCATTCTTGTGACTTTGCCGCCCGAGTGTTTCAGCCTACGACGCCCACGATGGGCAGAGCTAGGCTATGCTTTAGAAGTTTTGCGCGCCCTTTTTCTACCGTTCTGAGAACACTTTGTGCATAATGGGCTATTTACTAGATACCTTGTTCGGTCAGTCTTACTGTTGCTGACACGAGGGTTGTCGGCTTGTTTCTTACATACTCTCATTGAAATCGTAGTCTGATTAAAGAGACAATGTTTGTAGTAACCAGATTACCAGCTCTACTCCATTTGAATTAAATTTTTTACTGTAAAATGGCTCAAATATGGGGTGTCGCTATTGTTAAAGAGTCAGTAGTGTTTTTCATTCATTGTGATTCGGAATGGAATGATGGTGCATAAAATGTCGTCCTTTTTCACTTAAAGGGACAGTACCGATTTTCGTTGGGCTTCTTTTACTTGTTACATACTTGACAAAAGAAGTGTGCACATGAAATAAAGATTTTACATTCCACTGTTTCCTGTATAATACAGTTTGGTACTTGCAAAAAAAGAGTGTGCACTTGAAATAAAGATTTTTCTTTTTTCCACATGCGGTACTCTGCGGTTCCTTGCAGCTCATGTCTAGGTTGCGTTACTGTTCATAGCAAGATTAACATGGTACTTCACTACTTTCTGTCACTGACAAAGGAGGTTGCAATATTTCACTCTTATTTCTGCAGATTTATGTAGAGAAAAATGTTATTCTTTTTTTAAAACTTAAAGTGGTAATAACATATTTGCTTGAGTTGCCTTTTATTTTTATTTTCACCTTCTAATGTGACTGTTAGAAGTCTAGTGATACCGGGCAATCTTTTACACATTTTCTAAATAGTGTCTGTAGTTATTGCTCGCCTGTAGGCAGTGCACTGCGGTTCCTTGCATAGATATTGCTTGGATTTCCTTAGCAATGGCTAGTTACAGCTGTATTGCTATTTATATTGGTCTGGTTCTGCATGACGGAAAGAGATACACTTTTTTTTTTTTTACTTTCAACAGACAGTGCAGAGTTTTTTTGTGGGGATATTTTATTATCAAAATTGAACCTGTGTTTTTTTTTTTTTGTTTTTTTTTTTTGTTCTGTCCTTTGACTTGGAATGGTCTCAAAACTCACATAAATGCATATATAGCCGGTCAGGTAGCTTGACAACTGCTAAGACACTGGGGCTTCACTCTGACTCCCTCGGGGGAGATACAAGACAAGATAAAGGCTATGAAACTTGCTAATGCCTTTCTTACAGACGCTTAGCTACAGGTCTTCAGCTAACAACTAGGAGTTTGTTTCTAGCCCGCAGGGCCTTATGGCTACAGCCTTGGTCCGTGGATGTGTATTCTAAGCAGCCCATCTTCTCCCGCAGGATAAGATGTTTTCGGGAACAGGACAGATAGCTCAGCAGGCTAAGACACTGTGGCTGACCTCTGTAGCAACCCAAGGGTTGCAGGTTTGGTCCTCGGTGAGGTCTATTCAGCCTTTCATCCTTCCGAGGCTAATAGAAATGAGCAACATTTTACGGGTGATTAGTTGCGCTTTACAAGTACCCAATACATTCATACATACAATGAATCCTTTTGGAATTCTACAGGATTTGTTTCCCTTTTTTCTCAGCTAAGCAGCAATAACCTAAGCCTGCATGGAGGCCCAACCTTCTTGATAGTCCATGCAAAACAAGAAGCCTGAAATTGGAACAAAGTCAGCGTCAAGGGCATGACCCCGATCAGAGGCAAGGATCCCTGGGCTTTAGAAATAGTGTCCTAGGGGTACAAATTGGAATTCAGATTTTCCCCCTATCGGCAAGTTCCTTCCTTATCTGCAGATCAGATACAGGAGAGGCGTTCTTACTTTGCGTGGAGTAATCATTCCTGTTCCAGCACAAGAACAGGGTCAGGGTTTTTACTCGGATCTATTGGTGGTTCCCATAGAAGAGGGAGCCTTCAGACCAATCTTGGACATCTAGAGTCTAAACTAATTTCTAGAGGTCCGTACTTCAGATGGAAACTATACGTTCCATGCTATCACTGATTCAAGAGGGTCAGTTCATGACCACAGTGGACCTAAATGACGCATGCCTACATGTTCCCATTCTCAGGGACCATTACAAGTTTCTAAGGTTTACATTCTTAGCATACACTTTCAGTTACTGGCATTACCTTTTGGCCTGGCCACTGTTACAAGAATATTTGCTGGGATCTCTTCTGGCGGTTCTTCGACCACAGGGCATTGGAGTGGCGCCGTCTCTGGACGATATTCTATTCAAGCGCCATCATTTCAAACAAGCCAGATCCCATACCAACTTGGTATTCTCTTTCCTGTGTACTCATGGGTGGAAGATAAATCTAAAGTTGAAAAAAGAGGGAGAAAAAAAAAAGGGGCTCCTTGTTTCCAAGTACAAGGGTAACCTTTCTAGGGACCATAATAGATTCCCTATTGATGACAATTTTTCTGACGGAGGTCAGGAAAACAAATTTGTTACTTTCCTGTTGTGCCCTTCAGTCCACTCTCCGGCCTTCGGTGGCTCAATATATTGGAGGTAATTGGACTTATGGTGGCGACACTGGATGATATCCTTTTTGCTCGGTTCCATCTCAGTCCTCTATAGCTAAGCATTCTCAGGCAATGGAACAGGGATTATACAGATCCATCTCCTCTGATAACTCTAGATCAGGAGACAAGGGATTTTCTTCAGTGGTGGTTGTCTTTGGATCATCTATCCCGGGGAACCTTCTTTTTCAGGCCGGTTGGGAGATTGTGACAACAGATTCCAGTCTTCTGGGGTGGGGAGCTGTCTGGAACTCCCTGAAGGCTCAGGGACTTTGGACTCAGTCAGAGTCTGTTTTTCCCTATAAACATTCTGGAGCTGAGTGATTCTCAATGTGCTTCTGGCCTGGCCTTGATTCGCCGCGGCCACATTTCTCGCTTTACAGTCAGACAATATAATTTTGTGACTTGTATCAATCAGGGGGGAACAAGAAGTTCCCTAGCGATGTCAGAAGTACCCAAATTAGTCCAATGGGCAGAGTCCCGTTCTTGTTACCTGTCAGTTATCCACATCCCGGGAATAGACAATGGGGAGGCGGATTTCTTGAGCAGATAGACGTTTCATCCGGGGGAGTGGGAACTCCATCCGGAGATTTTTGCCAACCTGATTCTCAGATGGGGCAGACCGGAGCTGGATCTTATGGCATCTCGTCAGAATGCCAAGCTCCCGAGATATGGATCCAGGTCAAGGGATCCTCGGGCCGAACTGATAGTTACCTTGGCAGTGCTTTGGTCGTTCAACCTAGCTTATGTGTTTCCGCCGTTTGTTCTTCTTTCCTTGGTGATTGCTTGAGTCAAACAGGAGAGAGCTTCGGTGATTCTCATCGCTCCTGTGTGGCCTCGCAGGACTTGGTATGCCGATCTGGTAGACATGTCCTCTCTGCCGCCGTGGAAGCTTCCATTGAGGCAGGACCTTCTCATTCAGGGACCCTTCCATCATCCGAATCTAATTCTTTGCAGCTGACTGCTTGGAGATTGAACGCTTGATTTTTATCTAAGCGGGGGTTCTCTGATTCGGTCATTGATACCTTGATCCAGGCACGTAAGCCTGTTTTTAGAAAAGATTTACCATAAGATATGACCTAAATATCTTTGTTGTGCGAATCCAAGGGCTACTCATGGAGTAAGATTAGATTCATAGGATTTTGTCTGTTCTCCAAGAAGGATTGGAGAAAGGGTTATCAGCAAGTTCCTTAAAGGGACAGATTTCTGCTTTATCTATTTTGCTACACAAACGTCTGGCAGATATTTCGGATGTTCAATCTTTTTGTCAGGCTCTGACTAAGAATCAGGCCTGTGTTTGGACTTATTGCTCCTCCTTGGAGTTTGAATTTAGTTCTTAAGGTTCTTCAAGGGGTTCCGTTTGAACCTATGCATTCCATAGATATTAAATTGTTATCTTGGAAAGTTTTATTTTTGGTTGCTATTTCTTCTGCTCGCAGAGTTTCTGAGCTTTCGGCATTACAATGTGATTCTCCTTACCTTATTTTTTTCATTCCAATAAGGTAGTGTTACTTACCAAACCTAGTTTTCTTCCTAAGGTTGTTTCCAACAAAAATATTAATCAGGAAATTATTGTTCCTTCATTGTGTCCTAATCCTTCTTCTATGAAGGAGCGTCTTACATAATTTGGACGTAGTCCGTGCCCTGAAGTTTTACTTGCAGGTGACTAAAGAATTTCGTCAATCATCTTCATTATTTGTGGGGGGTTTTCTGGAAAACGTAGGGACCATAAAGTTACGGCCACCTCTCTTTCTTTTTGACTGAAGAGTATCATCCGTTTTGCATATGAAACTGCTGGACAGCAGCCTCCTGAAAGAATTATGGCTCATTCTACTAGGGCTGTGGCTTGCTCATGGGCATTTAAAAATGATGCTTCTGTTGAACAGATTTGCAAGGCTGCAACTTGGTTGTCTCTTCACATTTTTTCCAAATTTTACAAATTTGATACTTTTCCCTCGACTGAGGCTGTTTCTGGGAGAAAGGTTATTCAAGCAATGGTGCCTTCCGTTTAGGTTCCTGTCTTGTCCCACCCTTTCATCCGTGTCCTATAGCTTTGGTATTGTATCCCATAAGTAAGGATGAAATCCGTGGACTCGTCATATCTTGTAAAAGAAAAGGAATTTTATGCTTACCTGATAAACTTATTTCTTTTACAATATGACGAGTCCACAGCCCACCCTGTCATTTTCTAAGACAGGTCTTTATTTTTGTTAAACTTCAGTCACCTCTGCACCTTGGCTTTTCCTTTCTCTTCCTAACTTTGGTCGAATGACTGGAGGGGGAGGGAAGGGAGGAGCTATATATACAGCTTTGCTGTGGTGCTCTTTGCCTCATCCTGCTGACCAGGAGGCGATATCCCATAAGTAAGGATGAAATCCGTGGACTCGTCATATCGTAAAATAAATAAATTTATCAGGTAAGCATAAATTTCCTTATTACCCATTCCCCAGTTTTGCATAACCAACACAGTTATATTAATATACTTTTAACCTCTGTGATTATCTTGTATATAAGCCTCTGCAAACTGCCCCTTTATTTCAGTTCTTTTGACAGACTTGCAGTTTAGCCAATCAGTGCCTGCTCCCAGATAACTTCACGAGCACTGTGTTATCTATATGAAATACATGAACTAACACCCTCTAGTGGTGAAAAACTGTTAAAATGCATTCTGAAAAGAGGTGGCCTTCAAGGTCTAAGAAATTAGCATCTGAATCGTGAAAAAAAGTTTATTTTGGCCTAGACTGTCCCTTTTAACAGTTTTTCACCACTAGAGGGTGTTAGTTCATGTTTTTCATATAGATAACACTGTGCTCCATGCATGTGAAGTTATATGGGAGCAGGCACTGATTGGTTAAACTGCAAGTCTGTCAAAAGAACTGAAACAAAGGGGCAGTTTTCAGAGGCTTAGATCCAAGATAATCACAGAGGTAAAACGTATATAAATATAACTGTGTTGGTTATGCAAAACTGGGGAATGGGTAATAAAGGGATTATCTATCTTTTAAAACAATAAAAATTCTGGTGTAGACTGTCCCTTTAATCTTGTAACCCAATGACAAGAGGAATACTTGTGTAACCACCAATCACCAACTAGCTCCCAGGAATGCATTGCTACTTTGTTTCTAACACTTTGTTTTGCAGTTAGATAATTTTATTATTGTACTTTTGCTGGCATATAACCTATTGGAGCATTTTCTTTCTGCACTTTTCATTGCCCAGAAGTTTTCCAAAGTGATAGTTTACAAATCTTTATGTTCTGTAAATTAGATTCCTTTGCCTTACAGAGATTAAAGGGATGGGAAAGTCAAAATTAAACTTGCATGATTCAGATAGAGCATGTCATTTTAAGACTCTTTTAAAATTACTTAAATGTGATTTTATTCTCTTGGTATCCTTTGTTTAAAAATTAAATACATTCATATGCTACACTAATGGGAGCTAGCTACTGATTGGTGCCTGCACACATTTGTCTCTTGTGATTGGCTAACTAGATGTGTTCAGCTAGCTTCCAGTAGTGCAATGCTGTTCCTTTAGCAAAGGATAACAAGAGAATGGAGCAAATGTGATAATAGAAGTAAACTGGAAAGTTGTTTAAAATTGTATTTTCTATCCAAATCATGAATGAAATGTTTGGGGTTTCCTGCCCCTTTAATATTTTTCAGTGTTACTGTTGCAATAGAACATTTCTTGTGTTGTATCTTCTCTCTTAAACCTCCTTTTCTCTTACTTCCAGATCTGCCTCGAGGATGGGAGGAGGGTTTTACCGACGAAGGAGCCAGTTACTTCATTGAGTGAGTGATCACACAAGCCAGCCGCGTACATGCAGCTAATAGACTTCTATATTCACGTAGCTGGGTTGGAACTCTGTGCCTAAGAGAGTTATTAGCTTTAGGATGGACATTGTACCTGCTGTGTTGACAGATTCCTTTTGGTTTCCTGCAGTCCTTGACTTGGCTCATTTCCTACAGATAGTTATGACATTTTATGAAAATAATTATTAAAATCTAAAGTGTTTGTATCTCTCCCTGTCTGTACTAAAGACACTGTCATCCTAAAAGCTCTGTATAACACTGTGTATAAAGCTGTGGTATAGACGCTAGCTCTGTATAACACTGTGTATAAAACTGTGGTATAGACGCTAGCTCTGTATAACACTGTATATAAGGCTGTAGTATAGACACTAGCTCTGTACAACTGTGTATAAAGCTGTGGTATAGACGCTAGCTCTGTATAACACTGTATATAAGGCTGTAGTATAGACACTAGCTCTGTACAACTGTGTATAAAGCTGTGGTATAGACGCTAGCTCTGTATAACACTGTATATAAGGCTGTAGTATAGACACTAGCTCTGTACAACTGTGTATAAAGCTGTGGTATAGACACTAGCTCTGTACAACACTGTGTATAAAGCTGTGGTATAGGCTCTAGCTCTGTACAACACTGTGTATAAAGCTGTGGTATAGGCGCTAGCTCTGTACAACACTGTGTATAAAGCTGTGGTATAGACGCTAGCTCTGTACAACACTGTGTATAAAGCTGTAGTATAGATGCTAGCTCTGTACAACACTGTGTATAAAGCTGTAGTATAGACGCTAGCTCTGTACAACACTGTATAAAGCTGTGGTATAGACGCTGGCTCTGTACAACACTGTATATAGAGTAGGGTTCAGGGTTGCACCGATACTCGTATCGGTACAGATACCAAGTACTTGCACCAGTATTTGTACTCATGCAAATGCACCGATACTTAAACCGATACCTCCAGATCTTAGATCTTACCCATATGCCATCTTGTGGCTTTTTTTCGAACTTCATGTTCCTATTTCATTTAAAGCTGGAGTGGAGATTTAGCTAAAAATTGTTCACTTCTGTTCTGCCAATAAAAATTGCTGTTAATTGTATTTTTGTACGTCTGAGAGCAGTGCTCCAAAAGCTGCTATACAGCTGGAAGCCTACCTGGGAGAGATCACTGTACCTCATTCAGACAAACCCCTGAAGTACTGGGCAGTTAATAAACTGAGATTTAATGGCCCAAAAACATCTTTCTGCCCCATGCAGTAGTGTGGAAAGTGAAAGACTGTTCAGCTTGGCGTCAAACCTCCTTACTGATAAAAGAAACAGACTTATAGCTGAACACGCAGAGATGCTTCTGTGCCACTAACTATTTGAAAAATGTTTTCTAATTGCTAGATTCCCTGTTATACTGCTAGTTCTCATCTTGCACAATTATGCTCAAAACATACTGTACTCTGACGAACATCCTTAGCTTATATAATTGCAGGACTAGATTTAGGTTACATTTGATTGGTAAGCTTTCCCAATGCTCTGTTCACATTTCCAACTCCATAAACTTAATGGAGTTGGACATGTAATGACAGAATTGGTAAACCTTACCAGTCAATGTAATCTATCCCATAGTGTTGTCCCCCATGATTAAACAGTGCACTGTTATATTTTTTACTGTATTGCACTTTTGGTTGGTTGTGATTTTACATTTGTTATGTATCGTTGATGATAATAATATATTTGTAAAATGGTTAGAAGGAAGGACAAAAACCAAAATAAGCATCTGTCAAAGAAGGACAAATGCTGCACTGAAGGCAAATCTGTGTTTTATTACTGCAACGAATGAAGTCGATAAAATACAAGTGGGAAGTCTATTCTCCACCCGTTCAACATATGGTATACACACAATAAAAAGCAACCAAACCAAGTCGTGTGGATACGCTAGGATCACATCCACAAATCCAAAACAGTATAGATGTTCTAAATGATAGCACAATACAATACTTAATAATGCAGCCTATCGGCTGATGATGACACCCGTACTAAGTATGGCCAGTCCAGTGCAAAAAGCATTTGAGTGTAAATGGATAGCTGTGGGACCCGCAAAAAATTAGAAAAAAAGACTTACTGTAGATAGTCCATAACCATGTTCAAAAACCAGACACTCAAGTGTTAAAAAACACGCTCTGGTGTATATTCATAAACTCCCTTAATATTCAGTCTCGGTGACAACTAGGTTTAACAATGAAGATCACTTGACAAAACTTTTTGGATGTCCACTTGTTGTTCCTTTAAACATCTATGGATATGTGGAGAAAATATACAGTCCCGTATATGATCCTTAAACAAAGGGCATTTCCGGGATTGCAAGACTTAGATAAGCTGTACCTAACCTTTTCCTCAAACACGCTTATCCGCCGCTATGGAAGGGGACACATGGTACCTTCTTATTCCTGTGGTCACTCGGCGTGGGTTAGATGGCATCTGTACTTGCGGTACAAACGAACCCCCGCTTCTCAGATGCAGCGTAACTTCACCTACAGCTTGTGTCTGACGTAGCAGTTACCTTTGTCATTGATTACCTAAGCATGACGCGTTTCGCCCCTCCCACAAAGGGCTGGAACAGGGGCCTCATCTACATTTGTTGTAGTAATAAAGTGCAGATTTACCTTCAGTGCAGCCTTTGTCCTTCTTTGACAGATAATTATTTTGTTTTTTGTCCTAACCATTTTATATTTATTTTGGGACTGCTAGCACTCTAGATAGCACATTAGATGGCTATTGTTGAACCTCTATTTTAAGTATTTTCGTATATTAATATATTTGATTGTAATATTTTTATTTATAAAGATGTTCTGTGAAATTTCTTCACGTTTTTACAACTTTGTGACAACAAGCTAATAAAACTGTTTTATTTCATAATGTCTTTTGAGTTATAGTTCTTGTAAATAGGGCTGCAACTAACAACTATTTTCATAATCGATTAATCGGCCGATTATTTTTTCGATTAATCGACTAATCGGATAAAAAGAGATTCAATAATAGTTTTCTATGTATTAAATAAAATCCACATAATGAGTGTTACAAATATAAACTTCAGACTAAAACTTTACATTAACACAACTGTTCAATTTTTAAGCAGCAGAGCACAGTTTTATAATTAAACAAAACAAAACCACAAACTGTTTGAAAAGAGGTAGAACTAGAAAGAGTTAGACTATCACTGTTAATAACATTCTGTTATTCACTCTTTCAGAAACTTTGCATTGAAATGCAAAAATCTCAACATGTCCACGTGCTTCTGGCTAAGGCTGGTTCTCTGTTTGCAGCTATATTTCCTGCAGCAGAGAAAAGGCAGTTGAGGTGTATAAGTAGGGTTTTGCCAATTTCACCAAAGTGGGATATTTATCTTTGTTAGCTCTTCACCAATGCGTTTTCTACCTTGGCAAGGGGCCTCTCAATAAAGTAACCCTTGACTTAATTCTAACATAAAAATATCTTGAATATCTATATGCAATGATAAATAACCAGCTATAAGGTTAGGGGAAATATCTAGTCCGCTCTAAAAATAATGAATATTTACTGATAAAGGTTGAATCTGGTACATATTATCACAATTTATTAAAAATATAAAAAAACAATAAAAATCAAAAGCGCTAAGGACTATATATCAATAACAGGACAAAGCCTTACACATTTATTTATACAGTACATATAATCAGCAATAGCAAGCAATACGCTAATAATTGTGCAAACAGATAATAGTGCACATCAATTTAAATAACTCCCATCAAACTAGGGGCAATGTGTAATCAACAAGCTTGGCACTATATCATGAAAAGCATAGTTCCAAATAACCAGATTTAATATAAACAATCCAAATGATGACTATTATATCTGGGTTGCACATAAGCCAGGGGTAGTTGTAAACGTATTCTGTCCTGAAAAAGTGAAAAGTAGATGTCTGTAGACGTCCTTTAGGCTAAGGACATAACCATAAAACACAATAACAAATGCAGGAGTTCATTGGAGTGAAGCAGCTGGTGTTGTGCACAGACCAACTAATTGCAAACCAACTAATCGATTAATCGATTATGAGATTCGTTGACAACTATTTTCATAATCGATTATTATCGATTATGACGATTAGTTGTTGCAGCTCTACTTGTAAATAAGCTATCTTAAATCACTAGTCTGTATTGTGCTTGATAAACTGTCACATGACATTAAAAAAAAAAAAAAGTATCTAATTGGTATCGGCGAGTATTTGAAAAAAAGTATCGGTCATAAAAAAAAAATGGTATCGGTGCAACCCTTATATAAAGCTGTAGTATAGACACTAGCTCTGTATAACACTGTGTATATAAGGCTGTAGTATAGACACTAGCTCTGTACAACACTGTGTATATAAGGCTGTAGTATAGACACTAGCTCTGTACAGCACTGTGTGTATATAAGGCTGTAGTATTGAGACACTAGCTCTGTACAACACTGTGTATATAAGGCTGTAGTATTGAGACACTAGCTCTGTACAACACTGTGTATATAAAGGTTTAGTATAGACACTAGCTCTGTACAACACTGTGTATATAAGGCTGTAGTATAGACACTAGCTCTGTACAACACTGTGTATATAAGGCTGTAGTATAGACACTAACTCTGTACAACACTGTGTATATAAGGCTGTAGTATAGACACTAGCTCTGTACAGCACTGTGTATATAAGGCTGTAGTATTGAGACACTAGCTCTGTACAACACTGTATATAAGGCTGTAGTATTGAGACACTAGCTCTGTACAACACTGTATATAAGGCTGTAGTATAGAGACACTAGCTCTGTACAACACTGTGTATATAAGGCTGTAGTATAGAGACACTAGCTCTGTACAACACTGTGTATATAAAGCTGTAGTATGGACACTAGCTCTGTACAACACTGTGTATAAAAGGCTGTAGCATAGACACTAGCTCTGTACAACACTGTGTATAAAAGGCTGTAGCATAGACACTAGCTCTGTACAACACTGTGTATAAAAGGCTGTAGCATAGACACTAGCTCTGTACAACACTGTGTATAAAAGGCTGTAGCATAGACACTAGCTCTGTACAACACTGTGTATAAAAGGCTGTAGCATAGACACTAGCTCTGTACAACACTGTGTATAAAAGGCTGTAGCATAGACACTAGCTCTGTACAACACTGTGTATAAAAGGCTGTAGCATAGACACTAGCTCTGTACAACACTGTGTATAAAAGGCTGTAGCATAGACACTAGCTCTGTACAACACTGTGTATAAAAGGCTGTAGTATAGAGACACTAGCTCTGTACAACACTGTATATAAGGCTGTAGTATAGAGACACTAGCTCTGTACAATACTGTGTATATAAGGCTGTAGCATAGACACTAGCTCTGTACAACACTGTATATAAGGCTGTAGTATAGAGACACTAGCTCTGTACAATACTGTGTATATAAGGCTGTAGCATAGACACTAGCTCTGTACAACACTGTGTATATAAGGCTGTAGTATTCTAAGTGAAGAGCATATGTTTCATTTATTATCTAAAGCTGTATAGTAGTAAACAAAATGTATTTCATTTGTTTAATTTACATTTTGATGCACCTGATAAATTATTAAAGGGACATAAAACTCACTAACATTTTTTTTCAGGATTCAGATCGTCTTGAAATAAAAACAAAAAACCCCTTCCAATTTACTTTGTACTTTTGGTGTAATTTGTTAAAGAGCAGTTAGGAAGGTGCACATGACGAGAGCAATATATGGCAGCACTTTTACAACTGTTATGCAATTTCAAGAACACTAGGTGTCTGCAGTTCTTGTTTTAATGTACTGCTCTGGAAATGTTTCCTACCTAGGTGTATCTTCAACAAAGAATACTAAAAGAAAAAAATAAATTTAATAAAAGTAAATTGGAAACTTTTAAAAATTGTATGCTGTCTGAATCCCAAAAAAAATGTGGGTTTAGTCTCCCTTTTGAAAGCAATGATTGGACTGTTTTCCTTGCTTCTCCCTACGTGCAATAGGTGGTGGTGCAGCCAGTCATCGGCAAAAATGGTTCCTTCCCTGACTTGGGGTGACGCAGTAGAGCACCAGGGTGCAAGTTTACTTCTGTGTTTATCCCTTTAGGAAGAAACAGAAAGGATACATATAACAGAGTCATTGTTTTTATTATGCCCTTTTTAAATGGTGATAATTCTTCCACTTTTTGTTTATTTGTTAGATTTTCAAATACTATTTATTTTGAAAATACTTTGTATCTTCAGTTCAAGTTTTGCTGTCTTGGATGAGTCTTCTAAATGCTGCAAAAGCCCATGTGTCTTATACTTTTTGTGATAAATGCAGAATCTAAATATTATTTGGCATGGGATTGTGTTTTCATGCATGTTTCTATCTTGTGCTTTGTTATGACTTTTTCTAGAGTAACCACTTAGTGCCAAGCAACGCGCTGTTGTTGTGAAGCCTGCGCTGTTACAGATACAAATGTTTATCAAGCCCGGAAGTATCGGTTTGTTGTAGACATCGCCCTGGATCTATGCAGATTAGCTCTCTAACTTGTTTTGCAGTCAGCAGGGGAGCTGTTTTGCAAACTTTGGTGATTACTTTGTAAATGCTGATTAATTCAGTCTGCCTTGGCAAAGAATCCTATCCCTTCCAGATATCTAATACAGCAAAGTGCATTAGGATACAATTAATTATTGAGGTTTTTATTTTATGTACAAAAAAGTTAAATACTACTTTGTTACACCTTGTGTCTTATGAACATATTTTAGCTTAATATTTATAATAAAATGATAATGTGGGTTAAGAATGCTATACTTGAACTTAAAATGCATCCTGCTGAATTATCAAGGTTAACCCTGCTACATATGTGTCCCTAATTGGCTTTTATCAGAAAACTGAAACATTACATTCCTGCTTTTTAAATAAAGATAGCAAGAGAAGGAAGAAAAATTAATAGGAGTAAATTAGAACGTTGCTTAAAATTCTGAATCTGAATCATGAAAGAAAAAAAAAGTCCCGTTTTGCTATAGAACATCAGCCAAATCTAAATATTTTTTAAAACAAATTCACATCCTTTGCATTTTTTCAATAGCCGTACTCAGTTTGCCTTTTAGAGGAGCGAATCTGAGCTTTAGTCCGCAGACGAGGCTAGCATCTGTCATAAAGTTAGTGTAAAGGTCATATTTTTGCAGTTATCTGATAAATCCAATTAGGAACGTATATGTAGCAGAGTTAGCTTTGAGAAATTAGCAGGGTACATTTCACGTACACATTGCTAAAGTGCACGAAAAGGGGACAAAACAAATAATGAAAATATATTGCAAAGTTGTTTCATTATGCAGAACTAAGCATTTTTATATAAAAAGCTGAAGGCGTTTCCTGTCGTGCTAAATACTTTATGGTGATTCTTTGGCGTGAACTATGCACATCGCAAACAGCATTGGACCTCATTCATACCTTTCAAACTGCATTCTTCCTCAAGGGGGAAAGGTCAGCATAGCATTCAAGTGACGTCACAGAGAGGGAACAGTGCATTAACCCTTTAATGTTGCATTCAAGTGACGTCACAGAGAGGGAACAGTACTTTAACCCCTCAATGTTGCATTCAAGTGACATCACAGAGAGGGAACAGTACTTTAACCATTTAATGGTATGAGGCAATATTTAATTATTTATCATCAGAAGGAACTTTATAAAACAAATCCACCCTTCTGTGTTTGCAGTGGGAGTACCTGAAGATTGTTCTGATAAAACATTTACCAAAGTAATTAAATACATTGGCGTTACAAAATAAATACTTAAAATACCAGGCATTCTTTTTACACCTTAAAGGGACAGTATTGCATTTTTCTTTGTGTTGTAAAAGAGCTGCATGCAAAATTAATATTTTTAAAAAAACATTTAAACTTTTTATTGTGTGTTTTTATATTCTCACTTTTGCTATGTTTTTTTTTTTTATAGATAAATATAAATATGAGCACCTACACATATAAAGCAATCACTGTGCAGCATGTAATTTGCTACTTAAGTTACAGGAAAACCGAGAAATGAAAGTACATTGCAATGTTTTTTTCACTATGCCTAATATTATTTTTATTAATATTATTAATAATTATTATTAATATTATTAATTTCCATTTACCACACAGCTTGAAATTTACACTAGTCCTTGGTGAGTAAGAAATTGAAGCGGACAAGTAACAAATTTAACTTTTTCCTATCTTTAACATTAAATGTGCTAGAGCCTTTTTCTCTTGGGGCTAGTATCAGTGAACCCTAGCCCTTTAATACAAATATATTGGAACCCAGGGTAGAGAAAACTGGTCATACTAAGTACTCACTAGTCGATTATCAACATCTCCAAAAAAATATAAACAAATATAGATAGAAATTGATATAAAATTTAAAATGTCTCCAAGATCACACGACCAGAGTAGCAGTTCCCTTAAAGGGGCAAACTTTCATATCCCAGAGTATGCAATAGAAATAAAACATTCCAGTTACTTCTATTATTACATTGTGCACAATCTTTTTATCCAATCACTTTCTGAGGCGCATACATATCAGTCTGTGATTGGCTAACTGTTGTCAGTGTGGTTGAACAAACCTATAGCTCAAATTCTAGGTTTTGTTTACGTTCAGATCTTGCACAAGTGCCTCTGTCCTTAAAGAGTTAAAGTGTATTTTCACTCCGTACTGTCAGTTGTACAAAGGTTACTGATGTAGTAAAGTGAAAGGATGGAGAGATTTACCACAAGGTGTTTCCCTCATAGAAAGCTTTGTTTATTTTTACATCATTTGTTTCCCTGCTTTCCTAAGCTGCATATTTAAGCAGTGATAATGGTGCAATTTGTTTTACACATTGGTTAACCTATTGATTACTTGTAAATTCCTTATAGTTAAACATACATTAAAGGCAAATGTTGTGTGTTTGCATCTAAATAAGGGCATTTTATGTGTGTGTGTTTTTTAATGTAAGATCCTTTCTCATGTACTAAAAGAGAGGCAACATTTAACCTTTCAATAACCGCTAAACTGACCATCATTTCCACATGAAACCTAAAATTTTTCTTTCACAATTCAGAAAGAACTTATTCTTTCCGATTTACTTCTATTATCTAATTAATTTGCTTCCATCTCCTTTTTATATCTGCTGTTAAAATGCATACCTAGGTAGGCTCAGAAGCAGCAATATACTACTAGGAACTAGCTGCTGATTGGTGGCTGCACATATACCTCTTGTGATTGGCTTACTGATGTGTTAAATTAGCTCCCAGTAGTGAATTGCTGCTCTTTCAACAAAGGATACCAAGAGAATAAAGCAAATAGGATAAGAGAAGTAAATTCAAAAGTTGTTTAAAATTGTATGCTCTATCTGAATTGTGACAGAAAAATGTGGGGGTTCCTGTCCCTTTAACATTAAAATTACGAAATTTATCAAATCTAACCCTTGTGGTGTCCTGATATCATTTCATTTTTTGCTTCCCTGTCATTGTTGGTTGTGTGTGTGTGTGTGTATGTATGTGTGTGTGTGTGTGTGTATATATATATATATATATATATATATAAATTTCACATTCCATAGCTTTTTAACCCTTTCATAACGGTTCTAAATTGTCTACATTGGAACAACGTTCTGATGTAAACAAATTGAAATCACATGATGGGATTGGATCAGGGGGGCGTCCCTATGATGCTAGGCACACCCTCCAGCACGCGATCCCAATCTGTACGCGCTGTTGGATTCAGTACAGCGCTAAAGCCCAGCACAGTTAGGACGGCATGGAACAGGTTAAATCTGTTGTTCCCGACCTCTTTTTCTGATAACTTTTGTTGTGTCACTTGCAGTCTTTTTTTTTTCATGTTATTTTAGATAAAGGGACGTGGATCAGCGTAGTTTGTTCACTTTGTGCATCACTGTAGGGGTTGATACATTTTATTAAAGCCATCCTCAGTTTTAGCTGGTGTTCCCTGGTTGGTGGGTTTTGTTGAGCACTGCATTACAGCAGTAACAATGTTATTGTGTGTGATTTTAGTTTTTGTATATAAGAAAATGTAGTTACATAGATTAGTTTTTTCTTTCTGTCTTCTAAACGTTGTTTGTTGATGCTGCTAATTAAAAGCTGCACTGGACCATTAAAGGGACATAAACGTTCAAAAAGAAAGTGCTCTAATGCAAAGAGCTTAAAAAACTAGTTAGTCTGCTTCAGAGCAGCAATCCGCTACTGGGAACTAGCTGTACACATTATGTGAGCCGATGACTAGAGGCACCAATCACCAGCTAGCTCCCAGTGGTGTACCACATGTACATATTCTTTGCAACAAAGGATACCAAGAGAACAGTGTTTTTTATAATATAATTTAAAGGGACATAACACAAGATACATTTTATTCACCTCCCTCTAGTTGGGGTTGCTGCCATTTTGAAACCTAAGTTACTTAGTTGAGGGCTTTGTATGTCAGAGTGAGGATTTTGAGTTTAATCCTGGAGGCACGACGAAGCCAGTGAAGGGAATGGCAGAGAGGTGCAGCAGATGTAGAGCGATGTGTAAGGAAGATGAGCCTGACAGAGGCATTCATTATGGATTGTAAAGGAGCTAGACGGCAGCTAGGAAGACCAGAGAGGATGGAGTTGCAGTAGTCGAGGCGGGAAAGGATGAGAGAGTGGATTAAACTCTTAGTTGTGTCTTGTGTAAGGAAGTGTCTAATTTTAGAGATGTTTTTTTTAAAGTGGAAGCGGCAGGATTTAGCCAAGGACTGAATGTGAGGAGTGAAACAAAGATCTGAGTCAAGTGTGACCCCCAAGACATCGGGCATGCGGGGTAGGGGTAATGATGGAGTTCTTGACCATTATAAAAAGATTGGGGTGGAGATTTTGGATGTAGGGGGGAAAATAAGTTGCTGCAGAATGTGTTTGCGCTTTATAAATATAAGTGCTAAGGTTTGCTAGAGGCGGGTCATATACTGCATGATGAGACAAAGCAGGCTAATCTAGATACAATATGTTTAGACAACAGATCTTTCCTTTTATGCAATTGTAAAACCAGGACTGGCAAACCTATGGTATAAGTAGCCAAAGTGGCACCCATGACAAATTTGCTCCCATTCGGCTTCTGAGCTGGCACAATCCTGTTTGGTTCCATTGGCTGCAATTGTGCTATTTAATAGTTTTATTTTTCTTATGCATTTGTGCTAAATACTAGCAATTGAGCTTAAATTGTTGCTATAGGTTATGGATTTATAAGAAATTTACTTTTAAAACAATTTGTCCTTTTTAAATCTATTTTAGAAGATGATCAACTTATATAAAAAATTGCTAACTCTAATTTAAACTTAAAGGGTCATAAAGCCCAAAAAGTTTATTTCATGATTCAGATGGAACAAGTGATTTTAAACAACTTTCTAATTCTATTCAATTTTCTTTGTTTTCTTTTGGTATATTTTGTTATAAAGTAGGGACGTAAGCTCGGGAGTGTGCACGTCTGGTGCCCTATATGGCAGTAGTTTTGCAAGAGCACTAGATGGAAGCACTATTTCCTGTCATGTAGTGCTCCAGACCCCTCCCTAGGTGTCTCTTCAACAAAGAATAACATGGGAATGAGGTAAATTGTAAAGTTTTATATTTCCAAATTGTATGCTCTGTCTGAGTTAAAAAATAACATTTTCAGGGTTTCATATCAGTCAATATGTGGGAACAACTTCAGACTTTAAAATATACAAGTGCTTTTAGGTGTGCGACAACCAACGTTTTAGGGGAAACAATCTATAGAATGACATTTTGTTGTATCACAAATCTTGTATGTTTAGTACATTAGAGATCTCATCAGAATTTAAATGTGAAGTTTCTGCTATTAAAAGGATGTTAAACGCTTATAGATTGTAAGAACTGATATTTAATGATATGTAGTGACAACACTTTGTAATATACTTTCATTATTTTGCCCCCCTTTTCTGTGCTTTCATTCTGAATAATTTGTGTCTTACAATTCCTTGTACAAATGAAAGTGCTGACTCCAGGCTTAAAGGGACAGTCAACACCAAAATGTTTGTTGTTTAAAAAGATAGATAATCCCTTTTATTACCCATTCCTCAATTTTGCATAACCAACACTGTTATAGAAAAACACTTTTTACCTCTGTGATTACCTTGTATCTAAGCTTCTGCAAACTGCCCCTTATTTCAGTTCTTTTGACAGACTTGCGTTTTAGCCAATCAGTGCTCACTCCCGGGTAACTTCACGTGCATGAGCTCAATGTTATCTATATGAAACACATGAACTAATGCCCTCTAGTGGTCAAAATGCATTCAGATTAGAGGCAGTCTTCAAGGTCTAAGAAATTAGCATATGAACCTCCTAGAATTATCTTTCAACTAAGAATACGAAGAGAATAAAGCAAAATTGGTGATAAAAGTAAATTGGAAAGTTGTTTAAAATTACATTCCCTATTTAAATCATGAGGTTTTTTTTTAGACTTGACTGTCCCTTTAACACTGTTATATTCCTCACACTCAGTGGCTGCAGGCTCTAGTGGCCCTTTTATAACTGTCCCTAATTGGTCTCAGCAGACAAGGAAACCTAAGTTACAACATGGCAGCTCCCTTTACCTTATGGGCACTTAACTTACACCTATTGCTTCAATTTTTAAACATCGAATATAATAAAAATATATATCGGCATATTATTTTCAGACTTATCACTGCTTTTGAATACAGCATTTTTTTTCTAACTTTAGTGTTTGTTTTTTTCAAAGTATCTAAAGAATTTGTGCTGTTTGTCGTTTTTATATTTGCTGTGACGTGTTTTTTTTTTTAAGTGAATTTGTTAACCATTGTTTCATGACTGTATTATGTAATATAACAGCAGCCTATAGATTTCTATAATTGCTAATACCAATAAAATAGTTTGGCAATTTAATAATTAAACAAAGGGGGTTTATGAAGAAGAGATCAACATAAGTCTGTAAATGAACACCATGCACATTCTGAATTTGATCTTTTTTTTATAAAATCATTACGACATTAATTCTCCCTAACAATCTCTATATTTCAGAATCCAGATCAATGGCTAATTACAGGATTCTTGTCTAACGTTTACAATTAGTATAGATCACAGCTAATGGACCACAATTACATGCATGTTAAATTGTCCTGTTAATGTGACACATTAGTATGAAACAGGAATTAAAACTGATTTGGGTTCCCTGTATAAGAAGTAACACTACGATAACCCGATGTCCTATAACTAATAGGTGCTGTATTTTTGTTTGCAGGGGTTAAACATTGTTACATACAAGCAATAGAAATCCGTTTTAGAGTCATTTCTTTTTGCACAAAATTTGAAACCTACTTTCCAACAATGTGTGTTATTTGCTAACATGGGCTTGAGTAGCTTTCTAAATTAAAGTAATTAAGAGATGTGTGATTAATACCCTTTCAAATGAGATGCGTTTTTTTTTTTTTTTTTTATGTACAGGTGGCCCTCGTTTTACAACGGTTCAATTTACACCGTTTCAGAATAACAACCTTTTTTTCCAGTCATGTGACTGCTATTGAAAAGCATTGAGAAGCAGTGCATTTATTAAAATAGCCAGTAGGTGGAGCTGTCCGCTTGTGTTGCAGCAAAGCCAAGCAAGCTGAAATTAATCCGTTTAACCAGACCTGAGCTATTGAGCAGATTTCAAAGGAACAAGATCTTCCTGTCTATAAATCAATCCAGATTGGAATGCATAGAAATAACTGTTTGCTGAAAAATGCAAGTGAAATCTGTGTTGTGTGATTTTTTTATTAGGTTCGTAATGCTGTTTAGCAAATGTTTTTGTTCATTTAACTTAGTTTAATTATATATTCTGTGTTGGGTGATTATTTTATTAGGTTTATAAAGATGTTTAGCGTTTAAAGTCTTCATTTCAAAGCTTTAAAAATAATGTATTAGGTGTTACTTATGACAATTTTGAGAGGGGCCTGGAACCTATCTCCCTCACTTCCCATTGACTTACAATATAAACTGGGTTTCAATTTACAACGGTTTTGATTTACAACCATTCTTTCTGGAACCTAACCCCGGCGTAAACTGAGGGCTACCTGTATTTGCTTGAACACATTGTAAAATGTTCTTTCCTAGTTTTTTAAAGTGGGGAAGGTTGTTTAATAATTCTCTATAGTTTCTTTTCCTCACTCCTCTAAGCTTTTTTATTTATTGTTGGTCACGTTCAGTCTTAAAGGGACAGGAAAGTAAAAAATAAACATGATTCAGATAGCATGTTATTTTAAGACACTTTTAAATACACTTCTATTTTCAAATGTACTTTGTTCTCTTGATATCCATTGTCGAAAAACAATATTTACATATCTTATACTAGTAGGAGCTAGCTGGTGTTTGGTGGTTGCACACATTTGTCTCGTGATTGGTTGTATAGATGCTCTCAGTAGTGCACTTCTGTTCCTTTAGCAAAGGATATCAAGAGAATGAAGTAGATTTGAAAGTGGTTTAAAATTGTATGTTCTATCTGAATCCTCAGATTTCATGTTCCTTTTTAAATATACATTTATGGTTAATAAAAATAAATTAACACCACCTTTATTCCATGTTGGATGCAACAAGAAAACAAAATGCGTCTTTCTCTCAGGAGGTGAGATTACCGATCAATATTTTGGAACTTCGTGCAATTTTCAGAGCTCTTCAGTTTTGGCCTCTTCTGAAGAGAGAATCGTTCATTTGTTTTCAGACAGACAATGTCACAACTGTGGCATACATCAATCATCAAGGAGGGACTCACAGTCCTCTGGCTATGAAAGAAGTATCTCAAATTTTGGTTTGGGCGGAATCCAGCTCCTGTCTAATCTCTGCGGTTCATATCCCAGGTATAGACAATTGGGAAGCGGATTATCTCAGTCGCCAAACGTTGCATCCGGGCGAATGGTCTCTTCACCCAGAGGTATTTCTTCATATTGTTCAAATGTGGGAACTTCCAGAAATAGATCTGATGGCGTCTCATCTAAACAAGAAACTTCCCAGGTATCTGTCCAGATCCCGGGATCCTCAGGCGGAGGCAGTGGATGCATTATCACTTCCTTGGAAGTATCATCCTGCCTATATCTTTCCGCCTCTAGTTCTTCTTCCAAGAGTAATCTCCAAGATTCTGAAGGAATGCTCGTTTGTTCTGCTGGTAGCTCCGGCATGGCCTCACAGGGTTTGGTATGCGGATCTTGTCCGGATGGCCTCTTGCCAACCGTGGACTCTTCCGTTAAGACCAGACCTTCTGTCGCAAGGTCCTTTTTTCCATCAGGATCTGAAATCCTTAAATTTAAAGGTATGGAGATTGAACGCTTGATTCTTGGTCAAAGAGGTTTCTCTGACTCTGTGATTAATACTATGTTACAGGCGTGTAAATCTGTATCTAGAGAGATATATTATAGAGTCTGGAAGACTTATATTTCTTGGTGTCTTTCTCATCATTTTTCTTGGCATTCTTTTAGAATACCGAGAATTTTACAGTTTCTTCAGGATGGTTTAGATAAGGGTTTGTCCGCAAGTTCCTTGAAAGGTCAAATCTCTGCTCTTTCTGTTCTTTTTCACAGAAAGATTGCTATTCTTCCTGATATTCATTGTTTTGTACAAGCTTTGGTTCGTATAAAACCTGTCATTAAGTCAATTTCTCCTCCTTGGAGTTTGAATTTGGTTCTGGGGGCTCTTCAAGCTCCTCCGTTTGAACCTATGCATTCATTGGACATTAAATTATTTTCTTGGAAAGTTTTGTTCCTTTTGGCAATCTCTTCTGCCAGAAGAGTTTCTGAATTATCTGCTCTTTCTTGTGAGTCTCCTTTTCTGATTTTTCATCAGGATAAGGCGGTGTTGCGAACTTCTTTTGAATTTTTACCTAAAGTTGTGAATTCCAACAACATTAGTAGAGAAATTGTGGTTCCTTCATTATGTCCTAATCCTAAGAATTCTAAGGAGAAATCATTGCATTCTTTGGATGTTGTTAGAGCTTTGAAATATTATGTTGAAGCTACTAAGTCTTTTCGAAAGACTTCTAGTCTATTTGTTATCTTTTCCGGTTCTAGAAAAGGCCAGAAAGCTTCTGCCATTTCTTTGGCATCTTAGTTGAAATCTTTAATTCATCTTGCCTATGTTGAGTCGGGTAAAACTCCGCCTCAGAGGATTACAGCTCATTCTACTAGGTCAGTTTCTACTTCCTGGGCGTTTAGGAATGAAGCTTCGATTGATCAGATTTGCAAAGCAGCAACTTGGTCCTCTTTGCATACTTTTACTAAATTCTACCATTTTGATGTATTTTCTTCTTCTGAAGCAGTTTTTGGTAGAAAAGTACTTCAGGCAGCGGTTTCAGTTTGAATCTTCTGCTTATGTTTTTCATTAAACTTTATTTTGGGTGTGGATTATTTTCAGCAGGAATTGGCTGTCTTTATTTTATCCCTCCCTCTCTAGTGACTCTTGTGTGGAAAGATCCACATCTTGGGTAATCATTATCCCATACGTCACTAGCTCATGGACTCTTGCTAATTACATGAAAGAAAACATAATTTATGTAAGAACTTACCTGATAAATTCATTTCTTTCATATTAGCAAGAGTCCATGAGGCCCGCCCTTTTTTTTTGTGGTGGTTATGATTTTTGTATAAAGCACAATTATTCCAATTCCTTATTTTATATGCTTTCGCACTTTTTTATCACCCCACTTCTTGGCTATTCGTTAAACTGAATTGTGGGTGTGGTGAGGGGTGTATTTATAGGCATTTTGAGGTTTGGGAAACTTTGCCCCTCCTGGTAGGAATGTATATCCCATACGTCACTAGCTCATGGACTCTTGCTAATATGAAAGAAATGAATTTATCAGGTAAGTTCTTACATAAATTATGTTTTTCGGATGGCCTCTTGCCAACCGTGGGCTCTTCCGTTAAGACCAGACCTTCTGTCGCAAGGTCCTTTTTTCCATCAGGATCTCAAATCTTTAAATTTAAGGGTATGGAGATTGAACGCTTGATTCTTGGTCAAAGAGGTTTCTCTGACTCTGTGATTAATACTGTGTTACAGGCTTGTAAATCTGTATCTAGAGAGATATATTATAGAGTCTGGAAGACTTATATTTCTTGGTGTCTTCTCATCATTTTTCCTGGCATTCTTTTAGAATTCCGAGAATTTTTACAGTTTCTTCAGTATGGTTTAGATAAAGGTTTGTCTGCAAGTTCCTTGACAGGACAAATCTCTGCCCTTTCTGTTCTTTTTCACAGAAAGATTGCTAATCTTCCTGATATTCATTGTTTTGTACAAGACTTGGTTCGTATAAAACCTGTCATTCAGTCAATTTCTCCTCCTTGGAGTTTGAATTTGGTTCTGGGGGCTCTTCTAGCTCCTCCGTTTGAACCCATGCATTCATTGGACATTAAACTTCTTTTCTCCAACATAGGTGTGTCCGGTCCACGGCGTCATCCTTACTTGTGGGATATTCTCCTCCCCAACAGGAAATGGCAAAGAGCCCAGCAAAGCTGGTCACATGATCCCTCCTAGGCTCCGCCTACCCCAGTCATTCTCTTTGCCGTTGTACAGGCAACATCTCCACGGAGATGGCTTAGAGTTTTTTAGTGTTTAACTGTAGTTTTTATTATTCAATCAAGAGTTTGTTATTTTAAAATAGTGCTGGTATGTACTATTTACTCTGAAACAGAAAAGAGATGAAGATTTCTGTTTGTAAGAGGAAAATGATTTTAGCAACCGTTACTAAAATCGATGGCTGTTCCACACAGGACTGTTGAGAGGAATTAACTTCAGTTGGGGGAACAGTGAGCAGAATTTTGCTGCTTGAGGTATGACACATTCTAACAAGACGATGTAATGCTGGAAACTGTCATTTTCCCTATGGGATCCGGTAAGCCATTTTTATTACAGACAGTAAATAAGGGCTTCACAAGGGCTTTTTAAGACTGTAGACATTTTCTGGGCTAAATCGATTCATATATAAACATATTTAGCCTTGAGGAATCATTTTAATCTGGGTATTTTGTAAAATAATATCGGCAGGCACTGTTTTGGACACCTTATTCTCTAGGGGCTTTCCCTTATCATAGGCAGAGTCTCATTTTCGCGCCTGTATTGCGCACTTGTTTTTGAGAAGCATGACATGCAGTCGCATGTGTGAGGAGCTCTGATACATAGAAAAGACTTTCTGAAGGCATCATTTGGTATCGTATTCCCCTTTGGGCTTGGTTGGGTCTCAGCAAAGCAGATACCAGGGACTGTAAAGGGGTTAAAGATAAAAACGGCTCCGGTTCCGTTATTTTAAGGGTTAAAGCTTCCAAATTTGGTGTGCAATACTTTTAAGGCTTTAAGACACTGTGGTGAAATTTTGGTGAATTTTGAACAATTCCTTCATACTTTTTCGCAATTGCAGTAATAAAGTGTGTTCAGTTTAAAATTTAAAGTGACAGTAACGGTTTTATTTTAAAACGTTTTTTGTACTTTGTTATCAAGTTTATGCCTGTTTAACATGTCTGAACTGCCAGATAGACTGTGTTCTGAATGTGGGGAAGCCAAGGTTCCTTCTCATTTAAATAGATGTGATTTATGTGACACAAAATTTAGAGAAAATGATGCCCAAGATGATTCCTCAAGTGAGGGGAGTAAGCATGGTACTGCATCATCCCCTCCTTCGTCTACACCAGTCTTGCCCACTCAGGAGGCCCCTAGTACATCTAGCGCGCCAATACTCCTTACTATGCAGCAATTGACGGCTGTAATGGATAATTCTATCAAAAACATTTTAGCCAAAATGCCCACTTATCAGCGTAAGCGCGACTGCTCTGTTTTAGATAATACTGAAGAGCATGAGGACGCTGATGATATTGTTTCTGAAGGGCCCCTACACCAGTCTGAGGGGGCCAGGGAGGTTTTGTCTGAGGGAGAAATTTCAGATTCAGGGAAAATTTCTCAACAAGCTGAACCTGATGTGATTACATTTAAATTTAAGTTGGAACATCTCCGCGCTCTGCTTAAGGAGGTGTTATCCACTCTGGATGATTGTGAGAATTTGATCATCCCAAAGAAACTATGTAAAATGGACAAGTTCCTAGAGGTCCCGGGGCCCCCAGAAGCTTTTCCTATACCCAAGCGGGTGGCGGACATTGTAAATAAAGAATGGGAAAGGCCCGGTATACCTTTCGTCCCTCCCCCCATATTTAAAAAATTGTTTCCTATGGACAGAATCCGTGCTCTCAAATTGGCTAATTCTTTCACCCTAGACGCCACTTTGCAATTGGCTAGGTTAGCGGCGAAAAATTCTGGGTTTGCTATTGTGGCGCGCAGAGCGCTTTGGTTGAAATCTTGGTCAGCGGATGCGTCTTCCAAGAACAAATTGCTTAACATTCCTTTCAAGGGGAAAACGCTGTTTGGCCCTGACTTGAAAGAGATTATCTCTGATATCACTGGGGGTAAGGGCCACTCCCTTCCTCAGGATAGGTCTTTCAAGGCCAAAAATAAACCTAATTTTCGTCCCTTTCGTAGAAACGGACCAGCCCCAAGTGCTACGTCCTCTAAGCAAGAGGGTAATACTTCTCAAGCCAAGCCAGCCTGGAGACCAATGCAAGGCTGGAACAAGGGAAAGCAGGCCAAGAAACCTGCCACTGCTACCAAGACAGCATGAAATGTTGGCCCCCGATCCGGGACCGGATCTGGTGGGGGGCAGACTCTCTCTCTTCGCTCAGGCTTGGGCAAGAGATGTTCTGGATCCTTGGGCACTAGAAATAGTCTCCCAAGGTTATCTTCTGGAATTCAAGGGGCTTCCCCCAAGGGGGAGGTTCCACAGGTCTCAATTGTCTTCAGACCACATAAAAAAACAGGCATTCTTACATTGTGTAGAAGACCTGTTAAAAATGGGAGTGATTCATCCTGTTCCATTAGGAGAACAAGGGATGGGGTTCTACTCCAATCTGTTCGTAGTTCCCAAAAAAGAGGGAACGTTCAGACCAATCTTAGATCTCAAGATCCTAAACAAGTTTCTCAAGGTTCCATCGTTCAAAATGGAAACCATTCGAACAATTCTTCCTTCCATCCAGGAAGGTCAATTCATGACCACGGTGGATTTAAAGGATGCGTATCTACATATTCCTATCCACAAGGAACATCATCGGTTCCTAAGGTTCGCATTCCTGGACAAGCATTACCAGTTCGTGGCACTTCCTTTCGGATTAGCCACTGCTCCAAGGATTTTCACAAAGGTACTAGGGTCCCTTCTAGCGGTGCTAAGACCAAGGGGCATTGCAGTAGTACCTTACTTGGACGACATTCTGATTCAAGCGTCGTCCCTTCCTCAAGCAAAGGCTCACACGGACATAGTCCTGGCCTTTCTCAGATCTCACGGATGGAAAGTGAACGTAGAAAAGAGTTCTCTATCTCCGTCAACAAGTGTTCCCTTCTTGGGAACAATAATAGACTCCTTAGAAATGAGGATTTTTCTGACAGAGGCCAGAAAAACAAAACTTCTAAACTCTTGTCAAATACTTCATTCCGTTCCTCTTCCTTCCATAGCGCAGTGCATGGAAGTAATAGGTTTGATGGTAGCGGCAATGGACATAGTTCCTTTTGCGCGCATTCATCTAAGACCATTACAACTGTACATGCTCAGTCAGTGGAATGGGGACTATACAGACTTGTCTCCGACGATACAAGTAAATCAGAGGACCAGAGATTCACTCCGTTGGTGGCTGTCCCTGGACAACCTGTCACAAGGGATGAACTTCCGCAGACCAGAGTGGGTCATTGTCACGACCGACGCCAGTCTGATGGGCTGGGGCGCGGTCTGGGGACCCCTGAAAGCTCAGGGTCTTTGGTCTCGGGAAGAATCTCTTCTACCGATAAATATTCTGGAACTGAGAGCGATACTCAATGCTCTCAAGGCTTGGCCTCAGCTAGCAAAGGCCAAGTTCATACGGTTTCAATCAGACAACATGACGACTGTTGCGTACATCAACCATCAGGGGGGAACAAGGAGTTCCCTGGCGATGGAAGAAGTGACCAAAATCATTCAATGGGCGGAGACTCACTCCTGCCACTTGTCTGCAATCCACATCCCAGGAGTGGAAAATTGGGAAGCGGATTTTCTGAGTCGTCAGACATTACATCCGGGGGAGTGGGAACTCCATCCGGAAATCTTTGCCCAAATTACTCAACTGTGGGGCATTCCAGACATGGATCTGATGGCCTCTCGTCAGAACTTCAAGGTTCCTTGCTACGGGTCCAGATCCAGGGATCCCAAGGCGACTCTAGTAGATGCACTAGTAGCACCTTGGACCTTCAAACTAGCTTATGTATTCCCGCCGTTTCCTCTCATCCCCAGGCTGGTAGCCAGGATCAATCAGGAGAGGGCATCGGTGATCTTGATAGCTCCTGCGTGGCCACGCAGGACTTGGTATGCAGATCTGGTGAATATGTCATCGGCTCCACCATGGAAGCTACCTTTGAGACGAGACCTTCTTGTTCAAGGTCCGTTCGAACATCCGAATCTGGTCTCACTCCAACTGACTGCTTGGAGATTGAACGCTTGATCTTATCAAAACGAGGGTTCTCAGATTCTGTTATTGATACTCTTGTTCAGGCCAGAAAGCCTGTAACTAGAAAAATTTACCACAAAGTATGGAAAAAATATATCTGTTGGTGTGAATCTAAAGGATTCCCTTGGGACAAGGTAAAAATTCCTAAGATTCTATCCTTTCTTCAAGAAGGATTGGAGAAAGGATTATCTGCAAGTTCCTTGAAGGGACAGATTTCTGCCTTGTCTGTGTTACTTCACAAAAAGCTGGCAGCTGTGCCAGATGTTCAAGCCTTTGTTCAGGCTCTGGTTAGAATCAAGCCTGTTTACAAACCTTTGACTCCTCCTTGGAGTCTCAACTTAGTTCTTTCAGTTCTTCAGGGGGTTCCGTTTGAACCCTTACATTTCGTTGATATTAAGTTATTATCTTGGAAAGTTTTGTTTTTGGTTGCAATTTCTTCTGCTAGAAGAGTTTCAGAATTATCTGCTCTGCAGTGTTCTCCTCCTTATCTGGTGTTCCATGCAGATAAGGTGGTTTTACGTACTAAACCTGGTTTTCTTCCGAAAGTTGTTTCTAACAAAAACATTAACCAGGAGATAGTCGTGCCTTCTTTGTGTCCGAATCCAGTTTCAAAGAAGGAACGTTTGTTGCACAATTTGGATGTTGTTCGCGCTCTAAAATTCTATTTAGATGCTACAAAGGATTTTAGACAAACATCTTCCTTGTTTGTTGTTTATTCTGGTAAAAGGAGAGGTCAAAAAGCAACTTCTACCTCTCTCTCTTTTTGGATTAAAAGCATCATCAGATTGGCTTATGAGACTGCCGGACGGCAGCCTCCTGAAAGAATCACAGCTCATTCCACTAGGGCTGTGGCTTCCACATGGGCCTTCAAGAACGAGGCTTCTGTTGATCAGATATGTAGGGCAGCGACTTGGTCTTCACTGCACACTTTTACCAAATTTTACAAGTTTGATACTTTTGCTTCTTCTGAGGCTATTTTTGGGAGAAAGGTTTTGCAAGCCGTGGTGCCTTCCATTTAGGTGACCTGATTTGCTCCCTCCCTTCATCCTTGTCCTAAAGCTTTGGTATTGGTTCCCACAAGTAAGGATGACGCCGTGGACCGGACACACCTATGTTGGAGAAAACAGAATTTATGTTTACCTGATAAATTACTTTCTCCAACGGTGTGTCCGGTCCACGGCCCGCCCTGGTTTTTAATCAGGTCTGATAATTTATTTTCTTTAACTACAGTCACCACGGTATCATATGGTTTCTCCTATGCAAATATTCCTCCTTTACGTCGGTCGAATGACTGGGGTAGGCGGAGCCTAGGAGGGATCATGTGACCAGCTTTGCTGGGCTCTTTGCCATTTCCTGTTGGGGAGGAGAATATCCCACAAGTAAGGATGACGCCGTGGACCGGACACACCGTTGGAGAAAGTAATTTATCAGGTAAACATAAATTCTGTTTCTTGGAAAGTTTTGTTTCTTTTGGCCATCTCTTCTGCCAGAAGAGTCTCTGAATTATCTGCTCTTTCTTGTGAGTCTCCTTTTCTGATTTTTCATCAGGATAAGGCGGTGTTGCGAACTTCTTTTGAATTTTTACCTAAGGTTGTGTATTCTAACAACATTAGTAGAGAAATTGTGGTTCCTTCATTATGTCCTAATCCTAAGAATTCTAAGGAGAAATCATTGCATTCTTTGGATGTTGTTAGAGCTTTGAAATATTATGTTGAAGCTACTAAGTCTTTCCGAAAGACTTCTAGTCTATTTTTCATCTTTTCTGGTTCTAGAAAAGGCCAGAAAGCTTCTGCCATTTCTTTGGCATCTTGGTTGAAATCTTTAATTCATCATGCCTATGTCGAGTCGGGTAAAACTCCACCTCAAAGGATTACAGCTCATTCTACTAGGTCAGTTTTTACTTCCTGGGCGTTTAGGAATGAAGCTTCGGTTGTTCAGAATTTGCAAAGCAGCAACTTGGTTCCTCTTTGCATACTTTTACTAAATTCTACCATTTTGATGTGTTTTCTTCTTCTGAAGCAGTTTTTGGTAGAAAAGTACTTCAGGCAGCGGTTTCAGTTTGAATCTTCTGCTTATGTTTTCTTTAAACTTTATTTTGGGTGTGGATTATTTTCAGCAGGAATTGGCTGTCTTTATTTTATCCCTCCCTCTCTAGTGACTCTTGCGTGGAAAGATCCACATCTTGGGTAGTCATTATCCCATACGTCACTAGCTCATGGACTCTTGCTAATTACATGAAAGAAAACATAATTTATGTAAGAACTTACCTGATAAATTAATTTCTTTCATATTAGCAAGAGTCCATGAGGCCCACCCTTTTTTGTGGTGGTTATGATTTTTTTGTATAAAGCACAATTATTCCAATTCCTTATTTTTTATGCTTTCGCACTTTTTTCTTATCACCCCACTTCTTGGCTATTCGTTAAACTGATTTGTGGGTGTGGTGAGGGGTGTATTTATAGGCATTTTAAGGTTTGGGAAACTTTGCCCCTCCTGGTAGGAATGTATATCCCATACGTCACTAGCTCATGGACTCTTGCTAATATGAAAGAAATGAATTTATCAGGTAAGTTCTTACATAAATTATGTTATATATGTCTGTATATATATGTCTGTATATATGTGTGCCCTTTTATAATAATTGTCCAATTCTAGTCCTCTAGAGATACCAAAGGCATAAAGGACATCATGTGCTCTGTATTTACTGGCAGGGATCAGGTCTTGATGTTGCTCTGCTTGTTTGCTGTTTTTTTAAAGGAAAAATGCTTTAAGATTTAAACTCCCAAATGTTGTTGAAAATTATGATACCAAACTTCTGTTCCTGTAAAACTAATTTAAAGTGAAGGTAAAGTTTAAACGTTTGATCTACAGAATTAAGTTTAATATTTAAATTCATTAGGACTTTCATTCATCAAATTTATTACATTTTGTTTTAATACAAAGTTTTTTTACCAATTTTTAAATCCCAATATCGTCTCCGGTAATAACAACCCGTTTTTCTCTAATTTTTCTACTTCCTCATTACGTATCTCTATGTGCCAATTGAAATCCTGGCCGTTAGGCGGCCGTGACACTACGTCATCTTCATATTGACACATCTGCGCATGCGTCGCATCTAATCTGCATATTCCAAATCCCAACGCTCGTGGCTGATTCACACAGCATTCACCTTAATGCGCATAATCTTCTGACGATTCACACACTATATGAGGGAGACGCCTGCGCTTTGGAGCCCAGCAGTTTTGTCAATCGCATGCGCATTGCGGTTCACATACTTAAATCGCGCAAATGCTCTTGATCATTGTGAACGCACATAGATGATACGTATAGAGCGGGTAGGACCGCTCTATACGTAAAGACTGAGAAAGCAGGAAGAATTAGATGGGAGGAGTCAGGACAAAAACGGCTGAAAAGAAACGTTAGTAATAAAATGAAAATATTAATATGTTTTATTAAAAAAAAAAAAACGGCGATTATGTTTATATACATGGGGATAATGAGATGCTGTGTTTTGAATGTTCAAAATTAACTTTCACTTTAATCTTGGCAGAGCTTCATGTAAAATTAATATTTTTGCTTTCTAATGAAGTGACATTTATTTAGACTTTGTGATAACGTGCATTAAATCTGCATGGGATAGATCTATCAATCTCACCCTCTGCCAAATAGTATTAGGATAATTTAAAGGGGATTTATTTAAAATATTTTTGTTTGCATGTAAAAGATGGTATTTTAAAACTTAATTAGATTTATTTTTTGAAAAACTGTTGTTCCTGTATACTTTTTGTTTCCAAGATCGTAGAGACACAAACATATATCATATTTGTTTCAGTAATAATTTATAGTGACATGGAAGTCCAAAATTAAACTTTTGTAATTCAGAAAGAACTTTTATTATTATTTTTTATTGAGGTTTAAGTCATGGCATACAATAAGTTTGAATAAACTTTGATTACAATGAAAAATCAAAGGCTTAAAGTAAAATATCTTGACTAATACAAAAACCCAGTACAAATAATCTGGATCAAGAGACCAGGGATTCTCTTCTCTGGTGGCTATCTTGGTTCCATCTGTCCAGGGGAATGAGCTTCCGCAGGCCAGAATGGACTATAGTAACGACAGATGCCAGCCTTCTGGGCTGGGGGCAGACTGGAACTCCCTGAAGGCTCAGGGTTCGTGGACTCAGGAGGAAGCCCTCCTTCCGATAAACATTCTGGAACTAAGAGCGATATTCAATGCTCTTCAGGCTTGGCCTCAGCTAGCTGCGGTCAGGTTCATCAGATTTCAGTCGGACAACATCACGACTGTAGCCTATATCAACCATCAGGGGGGTACAAGGAGCCCCCTGGGGATGTTGGAGGTTTCAAAAATAATTCTATGGGCAGAGGTTCACTCTTGCCACTTCTCAGCTATCCATATCCCAGGAGTAGAGAACTGGGAGGCGGATTTCTTAAGTCGGCAGACTTTTCATCCGGGGGAGTGGGAGCTCCATCCGGAGGTATTTGCCCAGTTGATTCAACTATGGGGCAAACCAGAACTGCATCTCATGGCGTCTCGTCAGAATGCCAAGCTCTTCCTTGTTACGGGTCCAGGTCCAGGGATCCCAAGGCAGCGCTGATAGATGCTCTAGCAGCGCCCTGGTCCTCCAGCCTGGCTTATGTGTTTCCACCGTTTCCTTTGCTCCCTCGTCTGATTGCCAAGATCAAGCAGGAGAAAGCTTTGGTGATTTTGATAGCTCCTGCGTGGCCACGCAGGACTTGGTTTGCAGATCTGGTAGACATGTCATCCTTTCCACCATGGACTCTGCCTCGGAGGCAGGACCTTCTACTTCAAGTTTTTTTCAGACATCCAAATCTAATTTCTCTGCGTCTGACTGCTTGGAGATTGAATGCTTGATTCTATCAAAGCGTGGTTTTTCCGAGTTTGTCATTGATACCTTAATGATGGCTTGAAAGCCTGTCACCAGGAAAATCTATCATAAGATATGGTTTAAATATCTTCATTGGCGTGAATCCAAGGGTTACTCATGGAGTAAAGTCAGGATTCCTAGAATCTTATCCTTTCTCCAAGAGGGATTGGAGAAAGGATTGTCTGCTAGTTCCTTAAAGGGACAGATTTCTGCTCTGTCTATTCTTTTGCACAAACGTGTGGCTGAGGTTCGACGTTCAGGCGTTTTGTCAGGCTTTAGTTAGAATTAAGCCTGTGTTTAAACCTGTTGCTCCGCCATGGAGTTTAAATTTAGTTCTTAAAGTTCTCTAAGGTGTTCCGTTTGAACCTTTGCATTCCATAGATATTAAACTTTTATCTTGGAAAGTTCTGTTTCTAGTAGCTATCTCTTTGGCTCGAAGAGTTTCAGAGTTATCTGCTTTACAGTGTGATTCCCCTTATCTGATTTTCCATGCAGATAAGGTAGTTTTGCGTACCAAACCTGGGTTTCTTCCTAAGGTAGTATCTAATAAGAACATCAATCAGGACATTGTTGTTCCTTCATTATGTCCTAATCCTTCCTCAAAGAAGGAACGTCTTTTACACAATCTTGATGTGGTTCATGCTTTAAAAATTTATTTACAAGCTACGAAGGATTTTCGTCAAACATCTGCTTTGTTTGTTGTCTACTCTGGACAGAGGAGAGGCCAAAAGGCTTCGGCAACTTCTCTTTCTTTTTGGCTAAGAAGCATAATCCGCTTAGCTTATGAGACTGCTGGCCAGCAGCCTCCTGAAAGAATTACAGCTCATTCCACTAGAGCGGTGGCTTCCTCATGAGCTTTTAAAAATGAGGCTTCTGTTGAACAGATTTGTAAGGCGGCGACTTGGTCTTCGCTTCACACTTTTTCTAAATTCTACAAATTCGATACTTTTGCTTCTTCTGAGGCTATTTTTGGGAGAAAGGTCTTACAGGCAGTGGTGCCTTCCATTTAAGTGCCTGCCTTGTCCCTCCCTTCATCCGTGTCCTAAAGCTTTGCTATTGGTATCCCACAAGTAATGGATGAACCCGTGGACTGGATACACCTTTACAAGAGAAAACACAATTTATGCTTACCTGATAAATTTATTTCTCTGTGGTGTATCCAGTCCACGGCCCGCCCTGTCATTTTAAGGCAGGCGTTTTTTATTTTTAAACTACAGTCACCACTGCACCCTATAGTTAATCCTTTTTTTCTTGCTTGTCTTCGGTTGAATGACTGGGAGTGGAAGTTAGGGGAGGAGCTATATAGACAGCTCTGCTGTGGGTGTCCTCTTGCAGCTTCCTGTTGGGAAGGAGAATATCCCACAAGTAATGGATGAACCCATGGACTGGATACACCACAAGAGAAATAAATTTATCAGGTAAGCATAAATTGTGTTATTTTACAGGTACAGTATTTATTGAATACTGTGTTGTGCTAGTGTTAAGCTAAACTTATCACTATTGCACCCCTAATATGTTAGTTCAAACATATTTTAAAGTTTTTAAACACACTGGCAAGTGAAAATAAAGCTAAAACTGCCTTGTTTCACTTTAAGGCGGTTTTCACTTTACAGCGGGGCTCCGTTCCCTAACTTGCTGTCCCTAACCTGCTTTATGAGCGGGGTTTACCTTTAGTATTTTTGGATCTCAATCTATCCTTTAATGATCAGGGAAAAATTGATTCCAAAACACATTTCAAAACTATGGACTGTAATGGCTTCCTGAGCTTTGACAGTAACCATTATGTACCTTGGAAAACTAATGTGCCTTATGGCCAGTTTAAACGTATCAGAAGGAACTGCAGTAATATACAAGTATTTGATGAACAAAGTCTGTCTTTAAAAGAATGTTTCATTGAAAAGAGGTTATCCACCTAGTCTTGTTGAGGATAGTTATCTGAAAGCAAGGTCCGATGAGAGAATCCTAAAATCGGCTTTAAAAAAGTAAATGAAGAAACAAAGAACTGTAGTACAATGTTTATAACACAGTTTAATAGCCATCATAAGGAAATTTAAAAAGGTTTTAGGTAAATACAGGGATATCCTTAAAAAGGATCCTGTTTTGAAGGAAACCATAGGTGAACAACCTAGGGTGTTTTTTAGGAGAGCATCCACCCTTAAAAACCATCTAGCACCAAGTAAGATAGTAAAACATGCAATTAAACCATTTGATAAGATATTAAGAACAGAACAACTCAAACATTTTTTTTTTTTTTTAAAAATGGTTCTTATAGATGTGGGAAAAAGAATTCTAAATTGTGTAAGTACAGCACACATGGTAGAACCACGTTTGAATGAAATACATCCAAACACTCATATATGATCACTGGCTCCCCATCATGTTCCTCAACTTATGTCATATATCTATTAACCTGTAAATGTGGGGTTAACTATGTAGACCGCACCACAAGACGGTTGAGTCACAGATGGTCAGAACACTTTAGAAATATAAAAAATAAATACCAACATCATAGTGTGGGGGAGACCAAAATTGTTTTTGCATTACTCCAATAGAAACGATTCCAAAAACCCATAGATATAACAGATTCAAAAGGTTACGCCAGAGGAAAACCTTCTGGATTTAAAAACTAAATTCTCTTTATCCACAAGGCCTTAACTTTTAAAGGGCCCTGATACCCAAATGTTGAAACACTTGAAAGTGATGCAGCATAGCTGTAAAAAGCTGACTAGAAAATATCACCTGAACATCTCTAGGTAAAAAAGAAAGTTATTTTACCTCAAAAGTTCCTCAGTAGCCACATCCCATTGTAAAGGACTTCTAAGCAGCATATCAGTATGTCTGTCCTGGGACAGCTAAGGGAGTGAGCTTTGTGCAGACTCATTATTTCCCTATTCAGTTTTTAAGGAAGTTTACTATGAAATCTCATGAGTTAAGGGAAATCTCATGAGATCACAGTAAAAGAGTTCATGACCTCAGCACTGCTGATGCTGATTGGCTGCAGTTCATTTCTTCATTTTTTTTTTAAATTATTTTTTTTTACCTGCAGCTGGAAAGCAGCTGAAGTATAAGTTTTTACACAGAATTTACTCAACTGAGCTGAGGAAGTTGTGAGGTAAAATATCTTCCTTTTTTTTTTACATAGCGATGCTCAGGTGATATTTCCCTGTCGGCTTTTTACAGTTATATTTCATCAGTTTTAAGTGATTTAGCATATGAGTATTATGTCCCTTTAAACATAGACCTTGCAGCTTTTTAAAAATGGATTTTAAATTTAGATTATATTACACTTATTATTACTAATGATTTATATTATGTATTTTTCACTTTATTAAGGGGGATCACTTCACATTTATTATGAAGATATTCAAATTAAGTGCCCTCTATCTGAGTAGGAGATTTGTATAGGATTGAATTGAGACCACAATTGATTGATAAATTGAGACCACAAAAAACAGTATATTCTTGAGACTGTCAAATAGATCTCAAATACATTTCAAAGTGCAAGGGCCTGTTGAAGAAGTTGCTTATAATGAAAATACCAAATCAAAATCGGAAAGGCATCGGCTTTACATCGCGAACCGGAAGTGATACTAACACAGAATGTACACTTCCGGTTTCGGCGATTCTGGCTATTAAATCCTATTCTGACTTGGAACTATTAAACAAAACACAAGGGGAATAAGGATCTAGTGAACAATAAGTCACTTTACAATTATAACAATATGATTAAATATAACTAGGAATAAACATAACTTTGATACAAGATTTTGAATGGGAAAGTAGCACTTCCGGTTCAAAGGCACATCATTTTGGCACGAAAATGGCGCAGTGTGATTGGTACTCCATAGTTTAAAAAAAGGCCTAATAGTGCTTACCACAATACAGTCTTGAAAAAGGCCCAAGGAAGGGCCGAAACGCGTTGGCTATTGATGGTAAGCCTCATTTCATTTAATTTAGGAATATTTTAGCGTTATTGCACTATTTGTTTTTTGTATTCCACAGGTACACTGGGAATCTTTTGTGTTTTATCATTTGGATTTAGGATAATAGAACGATCAGTTCAGCATTATCTGCATTTTTTCACTTTTTTGTGACTATATTGGAACTATTTTTTATCACTTATTTTTATATATATTTTTATTTTTCATAAATAACATTTTCATCACAAACTTATATTTTTATTTTTAATTTGGCCACACCACAAGGACACTATTTTTGTTGCATTTTAAAGGCACATTTTTTATTATCACCACCTTCTTGGACACCTTCACATCTACTACTCATAAGATAAACTCATCACAGGGCTGGATCGCCCCTAAGGAACTTGGAACATTATCCCATACCCTGGATTCAGGGATTTTTTTTATCACACTTGGAGACACAACACACTGTATAATATACACACTTATATCTAGTAATCTCTTACCACTGAGATTTTTTACCATTTAGGATTGTACTTTTTCTTGTAACAGCTATATGTTTTTATTCATATTTTTTACTGTATTCATGGATCCATGAATTTTTTTTTGGTGTTTTTATTTATTAATATCACTGTATGAGACTATATGTATCTTTGTGTTGAGTAACTCTAACACAGTTTAATTTTAAACATTTTTTATCGTGTATGTATTAATAAATTTGTACAATTTTACCTCAATCAGTATAGTGTTATTTAGAAATATCCCTGCCCATTGTGAGGCGCTCCCTAGATTTTAATCCAAACTGTTTATGAATCTGAAGACAAACTAGGTGTCTTGCTCTTTCTGGGGAGCTAGTAGGATATAGAGGAGGCGCTGTGAGGAGCCCAACGGAGATTTGTATAGGATTTTGTCCCTTCACGATAAGTTTGTGATAATTGTTGAAAGAACAAATCACACATATCACTGCACATATACGTTTGATCATATATATATATATATATATATATATATATATACAGTGAGGCCCCGGTTTACGCACGACTCGGTATACGAAATTTCGGTTTACGAAATCGAAATTTGAAGAAAATTTGACTCGGTTTACGAATTTTTTTCGCAATACGAAACAAAATGCCGGTTTGCCCCCCTCGGTTTACGAATATTTTTCGCAATACGAAACCAGTGGCCCCTGTGCCCCCTGCATACTCAAGTATGATTGAATTAATGAAGTTTGGGTACCAGTGTGGAGGTGTTGGAGAGGTTTTGGAGCCATTTTGCAGCAAGTTGTTGAGCCTTTTGGAGCCATTTGCAGCAAGTTGTTAAGCCTTTTGGAGCCATTTGCAGCAAGTTGTGGAGCCTTTTGGAGACATTGGAGCCATTTGCAGCAAGTTGTTAAGCCTTTTGGAGCCTTTTGGAGCATTTTTTGGACACTTTATTTGAATTTTTTTCGGACCTCCGGAACGCATTAATTGATTTTCAATGCATTCCTATGGGGAACCGTGTTTCGGTTTACGAATTTTTCGCAATACGAAACGACCCGGAGAACGAATTAAATTCGTAAACCGAGGCCTTATATATATATATATATATATATATATATATATATATATATATATATATATATATATATATATATATATATATATATATATATATATATATATATATATATATATATATATATATATATATATATATATACACAGTATCTATGTCTACATATATCTAGAAAGACTTTTAAACTAATAAAGTTCAAAAAATCTTACCTCCATAATGAATATGGAGGAATATTTGAGGACACTAAACGCCACTAATTTTAGCACTTTGATAGGGTGATATATGTATGGGAATTCTCAATGGTTCATATGGTTGTAAGTTAGGATTTAAACATAAAAGGCTCAAAGTATCACTAGAAAGAGATATAGCTATTCTTTTGCAGGACCTTATGTTAAATATTAGCCTTCTATAGGAATGAGATGAGTATTACATGTCACTATAGTTGAGACATTTTATATTTGTGTGTGTATATGTATGTATGTATGTGTATATATATATATATATATATATATATATATATATATTCGTGTGTATATATGTATATATATATATATGTATGTATATATATATATATATTATATACGTGTGTGTGTACATATATATGTGTATATATATATGTATGTGTATATATATATATATATATATATATATGTATATGTGTGTATGTATGTATATATATATATATATATATATATATATATATATATATATATATATATATATATATATATATATATATATATATATATATATATATATAGTGTGTGTGTATATGTACATAACTACATACATACATACATAAATACATACACCTACCTACCGGTTATATCCACTCATTATTTTCATAAAGTATCGTATTACTTTTGTATCCAACAAATTTAACAAAGAGGGGCATTTAATTTGGAGGATCTATTCTTGAGACATATATATACATTTAAAATGTGGTTTTGTCAATATAATGATGCATCTTGCATATAGTTTTAGGGGGAATTGATTGTACTGTTTAAACATGGTATGCTGAGATCGTTACAATGTCAAGTACTAATCATATACTATGTGTATATAGCTGCAGTTTTTAAACGAATATAATGCTTACATACAAAACACGTTATATTGGTATAATACAAATGTTTCCTTTGTTTCAAGCACTATTACTTGCAATAGGAGAGAGATCTAGTCATTAGAAGGTAACGCCTGAATGCTATTTACCTGAGTGATGTCACACAAGGAGGCGTGGGTATGATATTAAGGCATCATTGATTGGTCACTGGGTTCAAATAGACAGCGGTAGTTTTTGTTAATACAGTCTGAGGAAACGGCGTTGCACGCCAAGAAACGTGTTACTGTTATTGTTTTTAATGTGTTTTAAATTAAAGTATTTTAAACTTACTACCGTTGCCTTCTGTGACTTTTGGAGAAGTCGCTGATCTATGCACTTGTATCTTCACAAATAGGAGTTTGCTTACAAGTTACCTTTGGCAGTTACAGCTTAGAGCGTCGCTGGGAAAATACGGAGTAATATCCTCCTATGAGAATCATCGCTGTCTAGAGTTAGCCGAGCGGCTCAGAAGTCTCAGTCTGCCCCATTTTCACTACAGTGTGCTTCACTAAATGTGAGTACATAAACTTATATCTTTGTTGCTGATCGGATTTGTCTGGCGATACTGCACTTAGAGGCGCCTCTGTATCTTTTCCTATCGCCAGGAATTCCTATAAATTGGAAAATTGTTTAAAATTACATGCCCTATCTGAATCATGAAAGTTTATTTTGTGCTAGACTGTCCCTTTTAATATAAACAATCCAAATGACTCCTATTATGTCTGGGTTGCACATAAGCCAGGAGCAGTTGTAAACTTATACTGTCCTGAAAAAGGGAAAAGTAAACATCTGTAAACGTCCTTTAGTCTAAGGGCATAGCCATAAAACGCAATACCATGTGCAGGAGTGAAGCAGCTGGTGTATGTGCAAACCACCTAATCGCAGACCAACTAATTGATTATGAGATTAGTTGACGACTATTATAATAATAGATTTTTATTGATTAGTTGTTGCCCGTGATGCGCTTAGGAAGAAACAGACCTGCTCAGTAGAGCCAGGACCGGTGTTCTGCAAAACTGAACTTCGTAGTAAAATAGCTCTGCAATACTTTGTTGTATAAAGTTGTCGCTCAGCTAATGTTATATAATTCTGTACTCTGTGCAGAATTATTTAACATTATTTTGTAGATTTACTGCCCCTTTAACATTTTTCTCTGCACGTGCATGTGAAGCATAGCTAGATATTGTCAGTGTATCAGCATTTAAATACTGCAGTTGCTCAAAGCACCAGTGAAGTTTGTAAGATATAGGCAATTAACAGATGGTACAAGCACCTTAGGCTCTCTGACCATGTGCTGTGTTTAAAATGCTGGGGCACGGTGCATACTTAAATACACTTTTTTTAAAAAAAAAGCTATAGCTTTTATTAGAAGCATTTTCGCTAATGCATGTATATTACAAAAACAGAAATGCATTAATGTGTATTCCGATTTTGGCTGGAGTAGCCCTTTAAGTTTTTTTTTATTGCCTTATTATTTGTCAGGGCTAAACAAATTTAATTAAAATCTCGAAACCGGGGGAATATTAAGATCTAGCTGCTCCAAGCTAAGTTTTAGGTGTGGCTGGTGCAAGCCAGCGGAGGGCACCCATGGGTGTCCAGGCCCTAATTTTAAGGCACCACTGGCTCCCTGGCAGCAGGATTTGTTGAGCCCTGGTATCTTTAACTGGTCCTTTAAAATTACAAATGGTACTTACGGTACATATCCGGCTATAAAACGTTGTTACAATGTAGATCCATGCTTGAAGTGTACAGGAAGCAAAATCCCATTTAGGCAATTATCTCTATTTAAATGGTTTTAAAGCCTTAGAAGATTGCATCAAATGATCACCTGTGGAGACAAGTGTATAGTTTTATCTCGTTTCTGAAAGCAAAAGAAAGAAGAAAAAACGTCTGACATTGCTTAGTTAAGCAGCTCTATTGCCTAAGTGCTTTTCTTGAAAATGTTTAGCTCCTTTTTTAAAGTTGATAAATATGAGTTGTGTTCAGTCATGAAGATGATGTTTTGTCATTATGATTAGGCATTTCATAGTTTTCACTCAAGAGCCGCAGTTTAACAGACGTTTATGTCTGTTTGCTTTGGTAATAGATGTCTGTCAGTCAGTTTCCAATAAGCAACCAATTAGACAAAACATCAGTGTGAATGTAATATATTGTTTACCTGGAATTCTTAGTAAAGAGTAGATGCACTTGAATAATAATACTTTAAGTTGTAATATAAAATGTTAAAGGGATCGTTTAGTCAAAATTGAACTTTCATGATTCAGATAGAGAAGCAATTTACTAATTTACTCCTATTATCAATATGTATTTGTTCTCTTGGTATCTTTATTTGAAAGAGCAAAAATGTTATCTTAGGAGCCGGACCATTTTTGGTTCAGGACATGGGTAGCGCTTGCTGATTGGTGTCTAAATGTAGGGTGCTGTATGAAAAAAATGGGTTGCCTCCTAAATTTACATTCTTGCTCTTTCAAATAAAGAGTCCAAGAGAACAAAGAAAAATTGATAATAGGAGTAAATTAGAAAGTTGCTTAAAATTTCTGCTCTATCCAAATCATGAGTTTAATTTTGACTAGACTATCCCTTTAAACAAACGATTATTAATTTAAAAAAAGTTGTTTCCAAATGCTGAGAACTGGAAGTTCACACTGCAGTATTTAAAAGCCTAATAATACATATCTCTCCCCATTTGCCCTCAGCAGAGGTGACCAAATATGTAACTGAAATATCAATAAAAGTTTTGCCAGTAAAAGTGTTAAACCTTGTCCACTCAAGGAACATATCTGAGTTGTCTCCTCCAAATAAGGTAAACGATGTGAGGTCTTTGAACAGACTGCTTACAAGTTTGTCCTTTAAATTTGGTGCTCTCTTGGTTGTTACATTTGGTCTTACCCCTACCATTGTTCTATTGATTTATCTAGGGTTAATACATGCCAATATTTCCTTAAAATAGATGCCAAACTGTACTGCCTATATACCTAAGCTAACTGACTGTGTATTAACATGGGGGAGACTGCTTTAACTTTAACCTTGCTTGCTTACTAACAAGGTTCTACGCTACACCAAGTAATTTCCTTAAATGCCTGTGGATGTGAATTGTAATAACATTGGGACATACCTGTGGGAGGAAATAACCCAGAACCGGTGAATGGGTGCAACTACACAATAGGGAGCTCCCTGAATCTCTACTTAAAAGGGTACCCTTAATTATCTGCTTGGACTAAAGTTCTGATACCGCTAATGTGGCTTATTTTTGTAACTAAATACTGTAGGTTTGCCTTTGCAAACAGTATATCCTTATGGAATTGCAATAATGGGTATGCACAATTATTAAATGGTGTGTTATAATGCAATCATGAATGGTCTTTAACACTTATTTCTTTCATGTAATTAGCAAGGGTCCATGAGCTAGTGACGTATGGGATATACATTCCTACCAGGAGGGGCAAAGTTTCCCAAACCTCAAAATGCCTATAAATACACCCCTCACCACACCCACAATTCAGTTTTACAAACTTTGCCTCCCATGGAGGTGGTGAAGTAAGTTTGTGCTAGATTCTACGTTGATATGCGCTCCGCAGCAGGTTGGAGCCCGGTTTTCCTCTCAGCGTGCAGTGAATGTCAGAGGGATGTGAGGAGAGTATTGCCTATTTGAATTCAATGATCTCCTTCTACGGGGTCTATTTCATAGGTTCTCTGTTATCGGTCGTAGAGATTCATCTCTTACCTCCCTTTTCAGATCGACGATATACTCTTATATATACCATTACCTCTACTGATTCTCGTTTCAGTACTGGTTTGGCTTTCTACTACATGTAGATGAGTGTCCTGGGGTAAGTAAGTCTTATTTTCTGTGACACTCTAAGCTATGGTTGGGCACTTTATATAAAGTTCTAAATATGAGTTCAAACATTTATTTGCCTTGACTCAGGATGTTCAACGTTCCTTATTGCAGACAGTCAGTTTCATATTTGGGATAATGCATATGAATAAATCAATTTTTTTCTTACCTTAAAAATGTGACTTTTTTCCCTGTGGGCTGTTAGGCTCGCGGGGGCTGAAAATGCTTCATTTTATTGCGTCATTCTTGGCGCTGACTTTTTTGGCGCAAAAAATTATTTTCTGTTTCCGGCGTCATACGTGTCGCCGGAAGTTGCGTCATTTTTTGACGTTTTTTTGCGCCAAAAGTGTCGGCGTTCCGGATGTGGCGTCATTTTTGGCGCCAAATAATGTGGGCGTCTTTTTTGGCGCTAAAAAATATGGGCATCACTTTTGTCTCCACATTATTTAAGTCTCATTATTTATTGCTTCTGGTTGCTAGAAGCTTGTTCACTGGCATTTTTCCCATTCCTGAAACTGTCTTTTAAGGAATTTGATCAATTTTGCTTAATATGTTGTTTTTTCTATTACATATTGCAAGATGTCCCAGATTGACCCTGAGTCAGAAGATACTTCTGGAAAGTCGCTGCCTGGTGCTGGATCTACCAAAGTTAAGTGTATCTGCTGTAAACTTGTGGTATCTGTTCCTCCAGCTGTTGTTTGTACTGAATGTCATGACAAACTTTTTAATGCAGATAATATTTCCTTTAGTAATGTTACATTACCTGTTGCTGTTCCATCAACATCTAATACTAGTGTTCCTTTTAACATAAGAGATTTTGTTTCTAAATCCATTAAGAAGGCTATGTCTGTTATTCCTCCTTCTAGTAAACGTAAAAGGTCTTTTAAAACTTCTCATTTTTCAGATGAATTTTTAAATGAACATCATCATTCTGATAATGATTCCTCTGGTTCAGAGGATTCTGTTTCAGAGATTGATGCTGATAAATCTTCATATTTATTCAAAATGGAATTTATTCGTTCTTTACTTAAAGAAGTCTTAATTGCATTAGAAATAGAGGATTCTGGTCCTCTTGATACTAAATCTAAACGTTTAAATAAGGTTTTTAAATCTCCTGTAGTTATTCCAGAAGTTTTTCCTGTCCCTGATGCTATTTCTGAAGTAATCTCCAGGGAATGGAATAATTTGGGTAATTCATTTACTCCTTCTAAACGTTTTAAGCAATTATATCCTGTGCCATCTGACAGATTAGAGTTTTGGGACAAAATCCCTAAGGTTGATGGGGCTATCTCCACTCTTGCTAAACGTACTACTATTCCTACGGCAGATAGTACTTCCTTTAAGGATCCTTTAGATAGGAAAATTGAATCCTTTCTAAGAAAAGCTAACTTATGTTCAGGTAATCTTCTTAGACCTGCTATATCTTTAGCGGATGTTGCTGCCGCTTCAACTTTTTGGTTAGAAGCTTTAGCGCAACAAGTAACCGATCATAATTCTCATAGCATTGTTAATCTTCTTCAACATGCTAATAACTTTATTTGTGATGCCATCTTTGATATCATTAGAGTTGATGTCAGGTATATGTCTCTAGCTATTTTAGCTAGAAGAGCTTTATGGCTTAAAACTTGGAATGCTGATATGTCTTCTAAGTCAACTTTGCTTTCCCTTTCTTTCCAGGGTAATAAATTATTTGGTTCTCAGTTGGATTCTATTATCTCAACTGTTACTGGAGGGAAAGGAACTTTTTTACCACAGGATAAAAAAATCTAAAGGTAAATTTAGGTCTAATAATCGTTTTCGTTCCTTTCGTCACAACAAGGAACAAAAGCCTGATCCTTCACCCACAGGAGCGGTATCAGTTTGGAAACCATCTCCAGTCTGGAATAAATCCAAGCCTTTTAGAAAACCAAAGCCAGCTCCCAAGTCCACATGAAGGTGCGGCCCTCATTCCAGCCCAGCTGGTAGGGGGCAGATTACGATTTTTCAAAGAAATTTGGATCAATTCAATTCACAATCTTTGGATTCAGAACATTGTTTCAGAAGGGTACAGAATTGGCTTCAAGATAAGGCCTCCTGCAAAGAGATTTTTTCTTTCCCGTGTCCCAGTAAATCCAGCGAAGGCTCAAGCATTTCTGAAATGTGTTTCAGATCTAGAGTTGGCTGGAGTAATTATGCCAGTTCCAGTTCTGGAACAGGGGCTGGGGTTTTATTCAAATCTCTTCATTGTACCAAAGAAGGAGAATTCCTTCAGACCAGTTCTGGATCTAAAAATATTGAATCGTTATGTAAGGATACCAACATTCAAAATGGTAACTATAAGGACTATCCTGCCTTTTGTTCAGCAAGGGCATTATATGTCCACAATAGATTTACAGGATGCATATCTGCATATTCCGATTCATCCAGATCACTATCAGTTTCTGAGATTCTCTTTCCTAGACAAGCATTACCAGTTTGTGGCACTGCCGTTTGGCCTAGCAACAGCTCCAAGAATTTTTTACAAAGGTTCTCGGTGCCCTTCTGTCTGTAATCAGAGAACAGGGTATTGTGGTATTTCCTTATTTGGACGATATCTTGGTACTTGCTCAGTCTTCACATTTAGCAGAATCTCATACGAATCGACTTGTGTTGTTTCTTCGAGATCATGGTTGGAGGATCAATTTACCGAAAAGTTCATTGATTCCTCAGACAAGGGTAACCTTTTTAGGTTTCCAGATAGATTCAGTGTCCATGACTCTGTCTCTGACAGACAAGAGACGTCTAAAATTGATCTCAGCTTGTCGAAACCTTCAGTCTCAATCATTCCCTTCGGTAGCCTTATGCATGGAAATTCTAGGTCTTATGACTGCTGCATCGGACGCGATCCCCTTTGCTCGTTTTCACATGCTACCTCTTCAGCTCTGTATGCTGAACCAGTGGTGCAGGGATTACACAAAGATATCTCAATTAATATCTTTAAAACCGATTGTACCACACTCTCTGACGTGGTGGACAGATCACCATCGTTTAATTCAGGGGGCTTCTTTTGTTCTTCCGACCTGGACTGTAATTTCAACAGATGCAAGTCTGACAGGTTGGGGAGCTGTTTGGGGGTCTCTGACAGCACAAGGGGTTTGGGAATCTCAGGAGGTGAGATTACCAATCAATTTTTTGGAACTCCGTGCAATTTTCAGAGCTCTTCAGTCATGGCCTCTTCTAAAGAGAGAATCGTTCATTTGTTTTCAGACAGACAATGTCACAACTGTGGCATATATCAATCATCAAGGAGGGACTCACAGTCCTCTGGCTATGAAAGAAGTATCTCGAATACTGGTTTGGGCGGAATCCAGCTCCTGTCTAATTTCTGCGGTTCATATCCCAGGTATAGACAATTGGGAAGCGATTTATCTCAGTCGCCAAACGTTACATCCGGGCGAATGGTCTCTTCACCCAGAGGTATTTCTTCAGATTGTTCAAATGTGGGGACTTCCAGAAATAGATCTGATGGCTTCTCATCTACACAAGAAACTTCCCAGGTATCTGTCCAGATCCAGGGATCCTCAGGCGGAAGCAGTGGATGCATTGTCACTTCCTTGGAAGTATCATCCTGCCTATATCTTTCCGCCTCTAGTTCTTCTTCCAAGAGTAATCTCCAAGATTCTGAAGGAATGCTCGTTTGTTCTGCTGGTGGCTCCGGCATGGCCTCACAGGTTTTGGTATGCGGATCTTGTCCGGATGGCCTCTTTCCTACCATGGACTCTTCCGTTAAGACCAGACCTTTTGTCGCAAGGTCCTTTTTACCATCAGGATCTCAAATCCTTAAATTTAAAGGTATGGAGATTGAACGCTTGATTCATAGTCAGAGGTTTCTCTGACTCTGTGATTAATACTATGTTACAGACTCGTAAATCTGTATCTAGGAAGATATATTATCGAGTCTGGAAGACTTATATTTCTTGGTGTCTTTCTCATCTTTTTTCCTGGCATTCTTTTAGAATTCCGAGAATTTTACAGTTTCTTCAGGATGGTTTGGATAAAGGTTTGTCTGCAAGTTCCTTGAAAGGACAAATCTCTGCTCTTTCTGTTCTTTTTCACAGAAAGATTGCTAATCTTCCTGATATTCATTGTTTTGTACAAGCTTTGGTTCGTATAAAACCTGTCATTAAGTCAATTTCTCCTCCTTGGAGTTTGAATTTGGTTCTGGGGGCTCTTCAAGCTCCTCCGTTTGAACCTATGCATTCATTGGACATTAAATTACTTTCTTGGAAAGTTTTGTTTCTTTTGGCCATCTCTTCTGCTAGAAGAGTTTCTGAATTATCTGCTCTTTCTTGTGAGTCTCCTTTTCTGATTTTTCATCAGGATAAGGCGGTGTTGCGAACTTCTTTTAAATTTTTACCTAAGGTTGTGAATTCTAACAACATTAGCAGAGAAATTGTGGTTCCTTCATTATGTCCTAATCCTAAGAATTCTAAGGAGAGATCATTGCATTCTTTGGATGTAGTTAGAGCTTTGAGATATTATGTTGAAGCTACTAAGAATTTCCGAAAGACTTCTAGTCTATTTGTTATCTTTTCTGGTTCTAGGAAAGGTCAGAAGGCCTCTGCCATTTCTTTGGCATCTTGGTTGAAATCTTTAATTCATCATGCTTATGTCGAGTCGGGTAAAACTCCGCCTCAAAGGATTACAGCTCATTCTACTAGGTCAGTTTCTACTTCCTGGGCGTTTAGGAATGAAGCTTCGGTTGATCAGATTTGCAAAGCAGCAACTTGGTCTTCTTTGCATACTTTTACTAAATTCTACCATTTTGATGCGTTTTCTTCTTCTGAAGCAGTTTTTGGTAGAAAAGTACTTCAGGCAGCTGTTTCAGTTTGATTCTTCTGCTTATAATTTCAGTTTTTTTCATTATAAGATTTAAACTTTATTTTGGATGTGGATTATTTTCAGCGGAATTGGCTGTCTTTATTTTATCCCTCCCTCTCTAGTGACTCTTGCGTGGAAGATCCACATCTTGGGTAGTCATTATCTCATACGTCACTAGCTCATGGACTCTTGCTAATTACATGAAAGAAAACATAATTTATGTAAGAACTTACCTGATAAATTCATTTCTTTCATATTAGCAAGAGTCCATGAGGCCCACCCTTTTTGTGGTGGTTATGATTTTTTGTATAAAGCACAATTATTCCAATTCCTTATTTTTTATGCTTTCGCACTTTTTTCTTATCACCCCACTTCTTGGCTATGCGTTAAACTGATTTGTGGGTGTGGTGAGGGGTGTGTTTATAGGCATTTTGAGGTTTGGGAAACTTTGCCCCTCCTGGTAGGAATGTATATCCCATACGTCACTAGCTCATGGACTCTTGTTAATATGAAAGAAATGAATTTATCAGGTAAGTTCTTACATAAATTATGTTTTTTTATATTACCTTATAATATAGTTTTAGTGCCAGATAAAGGTATACTTTTAAACCACCAGTGGAGGGTATATATTATTTATTGCCACCCTCTGATGCTTTATTTCTTTTTCTTGTTTAATATTTTAGGGTTATATCTCTGTTGCACTGCATATTTGCTAAGTTCCTGATAATAGCAAGTGTGTAAGAACTGGGTCTGATTAATTCTGGCGCCCATCATCCATGTTAAATATATATATATATATATATATATATATATATATATATATATATATATATATATATATATATATATATATATATATATATATATATATATATATATATATATATATATATATATATATATATATACACAGGGAGTGCAGAATTATTAGGCAAATTGTATTTTTGAGGATTAATTTTATTATTGAACAACAACCATGTTCTCAATGAACCCAAAAAACTCATTAATATCAAAGCTGAATAGTTTTGGAAGTAGTTTTTAGTTTGTTTTTAGTTATAGCTATTTTAGGGGGATATCTGTGTGTGCAGGTGACTATTACTGTGCATAATTATTAGGCAACTTAACAAAAAACAAATATATACCCATTTCAATTATTTATTTTTTACCAGTGAAACCAATATAACATCTCAACATTCACAAATATACATTTCTGACATTCAAAAACAAAACAAAAACAAATCAGTGACCAATATAGCCACCTTTATTTGCAAGGACACTCAAAAGCCTGCCATCCATGGATTCTGTCAGTGTTTTGATCTGTTCACCATCAACATTGCGTGCAGCAGCAACCACAGTCTCCCAGACACTGTTCAGAGAGGTGTACTGTTTTCCCTCCTTGTAAATCTCACATTTGATGATGGACCACAGGTTCTCAATGGGGTTCAGATCAGGTGAACAAGGAGGCCATGTCATTAGATTTTCTTCTTTTATACCCTTTCTTGCCAGCCACGCTGTGGAGTACTTGGACGCGTGTGATGGAGCATTGTCCTGCATGAAAATCATGTTTTTCTTGAAGGATGCAGACTTCTTCCTGTACCACTGCTTGAAGAAGGTGTCTTCCAGAAACTGGCAGTAGGACTGGGAGTTGAGCTTGACTCCATCCTCAACCCGAAAAGGCCCCACAAGCTCATCTTTGATGATACCAGCCCAAACCAGTACTCCACCTCCACCTTGCTGGCGTCTGAGTCGGACTGGAGCTCTCTGCCCTTTACCAATCCAGCCACGGGCCCATCCATCTGGCCCATCAAGACTCACTCTCATTTCATCAGTCCATAAAACCTTAGAAAAATCAGTCTTGAGATATTTCTTGGCCCAGTCTTGACGTTTCAGCTTGTGTGTCTTGTTCAGTGGTGGTCGTCTTTCAGCCTTTCTTACCTTGGCCATGTCTCTGAGTATTGCACACCTTGTGCTTGTGGGCACTCCAGTGATGTTGCAGCTCTGAAATATGGCCAAACTGGTGGCAAGTGGCATCTTGGCAGCTGCACGCTTGACTTTTCTCAGTTCATGGGCAGTTATTTTGCGACTTGGTTTTTCCACACGCTTCTTGCGACCCTGTTGACTATTTTGAATGAAACGCTTGATTGTTCGATGATTACGCTTCAGAAGCTTTGCAATTTTAAGAGTGCTGCATCCCTCTGCAAGATATCTCACTATTTTTGACTTTTCTGAGCCTGTCAAGCCCTTCTTTTGACCCATTTTGCCAAAGGAAAGGAAGTTGCCTAATAATTATGCACACCTGATATAGGGTGTTGATGTCATTTGACCACACCCCTTCTCATTACAGAGATGCACATCACCTAATATGCTTAATTGGTAGTAGGCTTTCGAGCCTATACAGCTTGGAGTAAGACAACATGCATAAAAAGGATGATGTGGTCAAAATACTCATTTGCCTAATAATTCTGCACTCCCTGTATACATACATACACTCTCAGGAACAAACAGGTCAGTAGCTTGTTCTATGGTGATTTACCACCATGGAGCAGCCTCTTTTAGTCCAATTGTGCTTTTCAAAGAGAAGAACTTTCCTGAAGTTTATCAGTCTGATCAAGGTCAGTCCAGCCCCAAAATACCAGGAAATCCTTCTCTGAATATGGCAGCCCCAGAAAATTGTTTGTCTGATTTGGTCCTCATCAGTGAGATGCAGCCATATTCCTCTAAGCACATTGGGCAAGGAGTCCACATCTCGTTTTTACCATCACCCTTAGACTTCCCTAGGGTCATATTACAAATACATACAGAAAGCATAACTGTTTATGCTTACAATCTAAGAATGTGAATATATAGGAGAAAATGAAACTGCATGTACTTTTTTGTCCATTAAAAAAACCCTCAAGCAATTCCTATTATGCATATGAAAGATTACTATTTAAACATGTTAAAATAAAAAAAAATATATATACCGTATATTCAATGAAAAACATTAATACTGTGTTTTTTATGATTTTGAATAAATTACAAATGTGCCTTAAGGACTGATTCATCATTGACTGATAAACAGACCGCTAACTGCTTTTTTTGGTGAACGGATCATAAATTATTTTTATTTTTCCCTAGTATCATAGAATTGTTTTTTGAAAAAAATCTTTAATACATTTAGAAATGCTGTCTTTAAATGAAAAAAAAAAAAGTATTTTGTGTCTATTTGAGAAGTTCTTATGTCTTGATTTCTGGTCAGATTAAAAATCTCTAATGTTCTGTTTCTGTTAAGGCACAAAATGCGTCAGACTTTGTCTGCTGTGCCTTTTTGTTTTATGGTATGTTATAGTAAAATGTAATATTTGGAATTTGGACCATGTAATTAGGGCTGCAACTAACGATACAATCAACAATACTGAGTGTTACAAATATAAACTTCAGACTAAAACTTTACATTAACGCAACTTTTGTCCATTTTTTTTTTACGCAGCATAACAATTTTTATAATTAAAGGGACAGTCCAGTCCAAAAAAAACTTTCATGATTTAGATGAGACATGTAATTTTAAACAACTTTCCAATTTACTTTTATCACCAATTTTGCTTTGTTCTCTTGGTATTTTTAGTTGGAAGCTAAACCTAGGAGGTTCATATGCTAATTTCTTAGACCTTGAAGGCCGCCTCTAATCTAAATGCATTTTCACAGTTTTTACCACTAGAGGGAGTTAGTTCATGTGTTTCCTATATAGATAACATTGAGCTCATGCACTTGAATTTACAGAGGAGTGAGCACCGATTGGCTGAAATGCAAGTCTGTCAAAAGAACTGAAATAAGGGGGCAGTTTGCAGAGGCTTAGATACAATGTAAAACTTGTATTATAACTGTGAATGGGTAATTAAGGGATTATCTATCTTTTAAAACAACAAAAATTCTGGTGTTGACTCTGTTTCAAAAGTGCTAGAAATAGGTATTACTATCACTGTTTATAATATTCTGTTATGCAAAAAATGTCAACATGACCACCTGCTCCTGGCTGAGACTGGCTGTCTTTTTGCAGCGATTTTGCCTGCAGCAGAGAAGAGGCGCTCAGATGGTGTTGAGAAGTCTGAGATGCATAAGTAGTATTTTTTCCAATTTCACCAAGGTGGGATATGTATCTTTAACTCTCCACCAATGCCAAGGTCCTCTTAACAAAGTAAGCCTGTACTTCATTCTAACATAACAATGTCTTGAATATCTACATGCAATGGTAAATAACCAGCTATAAGGTTATGGAAAAAATACCTAGTCCGCTCTTAAAATAGTAGATATATATTTAGAGGTTGAATCTGGTAAATATTATTAGAATTAATTGAAAATATAATATATATATATATATATATATATATATATATATATATATATATATATATATATATATATACATATATATATATATACATATATATACTGTGTATGTGTGTATGTATACTGTGTATGTGTGTGTATATATATATATATATATATATATATGTGTGTGTGTATATGTATACTGTGTGTGTGTGTGTGTATGTGTGTGTATATATATATCTATATCTATATCTATCCAAAAAAGAGCACTCTCACCATAGTAGCAACTGCCAGAGTGCCAACGGTTGAATATAACAGGTAGAGGACGGCACTTGCTAGTCTTTTTAAAGTGTACTTTTATTAGAAAAAGCATGAAGTTTCGGGGAGACCCTAAGGAAGGGGAGTGTGTCCCTGAAACGTCACGCTTTTTCTAATAAAAGTATATATATCTATATATATATATATATATATCTATATATATATATATCACAGGACAAAGCCTTACACATTAATCTATACAGTACATATAATCCGCAATATCAGTGATTATTTTGATTAGTTGTAACCTCTGTTCCATGGATATTGCTCTAATGATAATTTTGAAAGCAGGGTTAAAATAAAGGTTTTTGTTGAATTATTCAGTCAGTTCAGATAATAAAAAAGTAATTTTTTATAAAGTTTGTGCCTTGTTAGCAACTTTGTTTAATGTTACTAAATCCATCTTCTAATGTGTATCCCATTGGGAGAAAGACAGACGCTCTCTAAGATGTTAATGTAATATCATTTGTAGTGAAGGGATTTCAATAAGTTTCTATGACAAGTTCACCTGGTGTTGCTAAGAGATCTGGCAGAAAGTAAAGTATCATTTATTATTTATATTTTGCTTCGTTCAGTTTGCATTTTTAATTTGCTTCTATTCAACTCCCTCTCAATCCAGCACCTCCCACTCTGGACTTGCTTTATTGTTTAAGAATGTAGATTGCAGGTAAATTAGTGACTCAGAAACTCAGTTCTGTTTTAGTACATTTTTTTTGTCTGCTTACATTTAATCTGCAGTGTATTTTTAAGGAAAAGCTGCGTTCATATTTTGCAAATTGTGTATTTTCTAGTCCTGAAAACTTGTAAGAGCCAATTATGCTTCACAGGGCTAACCTTGCCACATATACATGCATACACACACAGTGCACTCCCTAGGATTTATTTAATGGGCACATCACCTGGCTGATATTACTGAACACCTGGCTGAAACTAAAGAGACAGTGTACACTAATATTTTCTCCCCTTTAATGTATTACCAATTATCCGTTTTACCTACTGGAGAGTATTAAATTGTTTACAAATAGGCTACTTTACCTTTATTTTCTCATTTAAAATAGCTGATTTTGTCTTTCCCCCCCACCCCTACTGAACATTTCTGAAGTTTAAGGGACAGTATTTGCCAATTTTCATATAACTGCATATAATAGACACTACCATAAAGAATAATATGCACAGATGCTGATCTTAAAATCCAGTGTAAAACCTTTTAAAAACTTACTTACAAGCTCCCAGTTTAGCACTGTTGATGAGTTTTGGCTCGGACACCCAGTGAAAAGGGCTGGGAAAACAAAAAGAGCAGACCCTCCCCCTCCCTGCATATGAAAAGGCAGATGACATAAACAGGAGCCAGCAGGAGTCTGTAGGCTTCAGTATGCATCTGACACTGTAGGACTTGGTTAGGAGTCTTAAAATCAGCACAATGTTATTAAAAAATAAGCAAAACTTTACATTGTTTACACAGCACTTGCTTAGAGAGCTTAAGGTGCTTGTACCATCTGATAATGACTCAATTTGTTAATTGCTGACATGATACAAGCCCCACTGGCGCTCTGAGCAGCTGCAGTATTTAAAATGCTGGCGCACTGAAAATATCTAGCTATATGTCACATGCAGAGAAAAATACTATCACTAAAACAGTGATAACTTTTACTAGGGGCATTTTGCCAATACATGTATATTGCAAATATGTTTCTACTCAAAGATGTAATTCATCTATGTACATTTACATTTTTACCGGAATGTCCCTTTAAGTTCTGGTTGCACAAAAACATTACCCAGAGGCAGAACTTTTTTTTCACTTACTGCGATGACATTTTTCGTAGTCAATTTTTCTGCAGGTCCTTTGGAAATGAAATATAATTTTAAATTAGGTAGTAATTCTAAAGCAACAGCACAATTGTAATATACTGATTAACTGGAGAATAAAGCCATTTTTAAGTGTTATATATTATATTGCAGCAGTTAAAGAAGCAGTCATCAATCAATGCTCTGCTGCTTTACAGTGCTACCCTGTATTTGTCTGTTCTCTTCAAACGGTGCTTTGCTGTGGCTGTACACAATGCAGCCAGAGCAAAGCGCTGTTAAGAGAACAGCCTGAATCAGCGCTGCAAAGCAAAAGTGCGAACGGTTCCCTCATGTGTTCCATTCTTTCTGCAGACATGCTGCATTTTCTGTGATAACATCTCAGATCACAGAATGTTTTACCTTGGGGCATGTGAACAAGACGGTTTAGATAAAATAATGCTCCCAATGGGGTGCAGTGACAGAGGGGTACTAAAATGTTCAGCTTCTATTGCTCTCTCTAAGTATTGGCTTTTGAGTAAACGGTAAAAAAATATTAGAAGGACTTAAATAATTAGACAGAAAAGATACTGAGGACTGCTTTCCCCGTTGGCTCGACCAATTTCATTGGGTTGTGGTTTCAATTAGCAGTACAAATTATTTTATATATAAAATTATACCTAAAGGTGCAATTTCCCATACGTTTTAAGCTCTGCAGCTGGTATAACAAGTCATTGTAAACAAATTATAAAGAAAACAATTTTACACTACTTTCCTTTGTATGTCAATAATAAACAAAAATTAGCTAATAAAATGTTTCTCTGTATGTTGCACAAATAAGTATTACATCAATGTATGTTAAATTATGCAATTCATTTTTGTGCTTTGGATAAATTAAGCTTCCTTTATAAATGACAGAATATTATAATATTGCAAGTTATTACACTCCCAACCGGTTGTTTAGGAAGTAGTCAGGTGGGGTAAATTTTCCGTTATAGGATGTTTTTACTGCAATCTGCCAACTCTCCATTTTCAGCATTCTCATGCGCTAAAGAATCAGCGCACTTGATTTAAACAATGAACGTGAGTTGCAATGGTCTGTGTAGAATCAGAATCAGTATTTGTATTGTTGTATTTCCATATTTTTCATGTCACATTCAGTTTTAAGAATATGTAATTATTTCTGTAATGAGATGGATCAGATGTAACTAGAGAATTGTCTTGATATATAGTAAGTATTGACTAATGAATCGATAGTGTAAGTTTGTTTATAATGCATGTCAGACATTTTCATATGAACAAAGGATTTGGATCATGAGGAGGGTATGTGTGTGTATTGCTCTGGGTTGTGGGAATACGCCTGTAAAATATTTAGAAGCTTGGAGAAAATAAAATGATTAGTTTGGGATTGTGAGCTTTTTCACCTAATATGTAATAAGATTAATAGCAATGGCAAAATATGTTCAGATTTACTGTTTGAGTAACTTAAATTAAGGTACATTAAAAAATATGCAGAAATACAGCTGAAACATCGATCAATAAAATTAATAATTCCAGTAAAAACTGATACTTTATAGAAAAGGAAATGGAGATTTAAAAATGTTTTAATGAGACCCTCTTATACTTCTCACCTCATTTCTACACAGAGACACACACACACACACACACACATACACACATACATACACACATACATACACACATACATACACACATACATACACACATACATACATACATAGACACATACATACACACATACACATACATACATACATACACATACATACATTCACATACACACACATACATACATTCACATACACACACATACACACGCATACACACACACACACACAAGCTCTCCTAAAAAAAAATCTATTAAGTTGTTAAAATGGTTTACGCAACTGAAACTGCATATTCTTACACTGCTTATCTCTGGGGATTGATTGCGCATTGGCTTATTAGTACATTTTAGAATACCTTCTTTCAGATGCAGCAATAAGACACATGTACTGTATGTGTAGAAGAGTGTATTCAGCTATAGAGTTGGGGACTGGAGAATAAGAACAGAAAATATATACTTGTTTTTGGTGGTTCTGCATTACTAATGGGTCCATGGGATGTCCCCAAGGTCTGCTTGCAGCACAAAGGTGCCACTTGCCCGCTACTGTCTAGTTTTTTTTTTTGGACAGACAACCAGTTGATTTTTGACAATAGGACTAAATAAATAAGAATCCCAGGTCTGACAACTTCTTCTATTCTGTAAATGGCATAAATAAATAGTCATGAGGGAAATGTAAGAATTCTGCATTCTTTGCATATATAGCTGTAAGCTGTGGCATTCAGCTATATTTGGCATTGGATAAATCAGTATGAAAGTGCACAGAATGGGAATTCCAAAATTTCTAAATGCCTAAAAAGAAATATTCTATGAAATAAGTGGTATTATCTTTTAATTTATAATTGTTTATACTCATTTACTAATTTTCATCACTTTAAATAAACCTGTATTTAACATTTTTTTATTTTTTAAACTGTAGCCATTAAAGGGTCATTCTAGTGCAAAAATGACATTCTTTTATAAACAAGAGTATTATTAACATTAAAAAAAAAAAGAAAAAAAAATTCTGCTAGGTAGCCACGACCAGCCATCGGTGACTACATGCAACCTTCACTCCTTATTGTCTGAATGGTTGTGACCTGCTCAGAAGCTGTAATGCTTGCCTATCCTGAGTGACACTGTACCTTATGTGTTTAACACCTTTAACCCCTTAGTGACCAGACCATTTTTCAATTTTCTTACCGTTGAGGACCAGGGCTATTTTTTACATTTCTGTGGTGTTTGTGTTTAGCTGTAATTTTCCTCTTACTCATTTACTGTACCCACACATATTATATTCTGTTTTTCTCGCCATTAAATGGACTTTCTAAAGATACCATGATTTTCATCATATCATTTACTATAAGTTTTTTAATAAAATATGATGAAAAAATGAGGAAAAAGTGTTTTTACTTTGATCCCCAAAATCTGTTACACATCTACAACCACCAACAAACACCCATGCTAAATAGTTTCTAAATTTTGTCCTGAGTTTAGAAATACCCAATGTTTACAGGTTCTTTGCTTTTTTTGCAAGTTATAGGGCAATAAGTACAAGTAGCACTTTGCTATTTCCAAACCATTTTTTTTCTCAAAATTAGCAATAGTTACATTGGAACACTGATATCAGTAAGTCTTCTCTGCCTGTGTCTTTTTTTTGTATTGTAAAATAATGGTTTATATTTAAAACACATCACTTTTCTGGTTACAGTACTGTACTATTTATATAAAAGTAATAAAAGTGGTATAAAACTACCTTTAGATTACATGTATAAGCTGTACTATATAACATATAAATATTACCTGACTGATTACAGTACTGTTTGTCTGAGGGTGCTGTGTATAAACATGATATAAAACTACCTTTAGGTTACATTTATAAGCTGTATTATATAACACATAAATATTACCTGTCTGATTACTGTACTGTCTGTCTGAGGGTGCTGTGTATAAACATGATATAAAACTACCTTTAGGTTACATGTATAAGCTGTATTATATAACATATAAATATTACCTGTCTGATTACTGTACTGTTTGAGGATGCTGTGAATAAACATGATATAAAACTACCTTTAGGTTACATGTATAAGCTGTATTATATAACATATAAATATTACCTGTCTGATTACTGTACTGTCTGAGGGTGCTGTGTATAAACATACATGTAACCTAAAGGTAGTTTTATATCATAAGCTGTATTATAGAACATATAAATATTACTGTCTGATTACTGTACTGTCTGTCTGAGGGTGCTGTGAATAAACATGATATAAAACTACCTTTAGGTTACATGTATAAGCTGTATTATATAACATATAAATATTACCTGTCTGATTACAGTACTGTCTGAGGGTGCTGTGTATAAACATACATGTAACCTAAAGGTAGTTTTATATCATAAGCTGTATTATAGAACATAAAAATATTACAGTAACGTACTGTCTGAGGGTGCTGTGTATAAACATGATATAAAACTACCTTTAGGTTACAGGTATAAGCTGTATTATATAACATATAAATATTACCTGTCTGATTACAGTACTGTCTGTCTGAGGGTGCTGTGTATAAACATGATATAAAACTACCTTTAGGTTACATGTATAAGCTGTATTATATAACATATAAATATTACCTGTCTGATTACAGTACTGTCTGTCTGAGGGTGCTGTGTATAAACATGATATAAAACTACCTTTAGGTTACAGGTATAAGCTGTATTATATAACATATAAATATTACCTGTCTGATTACAGTACTGTCTGTCTGAGGGTGCTGTGTATAAACATGATATAAAACTACCTTTAGGTTACATGTATAAGCTGTATTATATAACATATAAATATTACCTGTCTGATTACAGTACTGTCTGTCTGAGGGTGCTGTGTATAAACATGATATAAAACTACCTTTAGGTTACAGGTATAAGCTGTATTATATAACATATAAATATTACCTGTCTGATTACAGTACTGTCTGTCTGAGGGTGCTGTGTATAAACATGATATAAAACTACCTTTAGGTTACAGGTATAAGCTGTATTATATAACATATAAATATTACCTGTCTGATTACAGTACTGTCTGTCTGAGGGTGCTGTGTATAAACATGATATAAAACTACCTTTAGGTTACAGGTATAAGCTGTATTATATAACACATAAATATTACTGTCTGATTACTGTACTGTCTGTCTGAGGGTGCTGTGTATAAACATGATTTAAAATACCTTTAGGCTACATGTATAATGACATGTAAGGCTCTGTACTCGGTCCCCTTCTCTTCTCAATCTACACGTCCTCACTAGGTTCCATTAATAAAGTCCCACGGGTTTCATTATCAGTTGTATGCCGACGATACCCAAATCTACCTCACTGCACCAGAACTATCTCCTCTTGCTAACCTGTGTCACTAACTGTCTCTCTCATATCTCATCTTGGATGTCCTCACACTACCTCAAGCTAAATCTCTCCAAAACTGAGCTCCTTATTTTCCCCCCTTCTTCCAAAATCTCCACCCCCATGTCTCTAACTGTTGACAACTCCATTACCCCAACCTCTGATGTCTTGGGGTCACACTTGACCCAGATCTTTCTTTCACTCCTCACATTCAGTCCTTGGCTAAAGCCTGCCGTTTCCACCTTAAAAACATCGCTAAAATTAGACATTTCCTTACACAAGACAGAACAAAGATTTTAATTCACTCTCTCATCCTTTCCCGCCTTGACTACTGCAACTCTATTCTCTCTGGTCTCCCTAGCTGCCGCCTAGCTCCTTTAAAATCCATAATGAATGCCTCTGCCAGGCTCATCTTCCTTACACCTCTGCCAATCCCTTCACTGGCTTCCTCTTGCCTCTAGGATCAAACACAAAATTCTCACTCTGACACACAAAGCCCTCAACTGCACTGCTCCCCCCTACATCTCAGACCTCGTCTCCAGATACTCTCCCTCCCATCCCCTTTGCTCCCCTTATGATCTACTTTCCTCCTCACATTCCCGTCTACAAGATTTCTCCAGACTGGCTCTCATTTTATGGAACTCTATGCCTCGCTCCACAAGACTCTCCCCTAGTTTTAAAAGCTTCAAGTGCTCCCTGGAGACTCTACTACTCAAGGACGCATACAACCTACACAAACTTTCCTATCTCCACTGCTTTCCCCTTAAACCCCATAGCATCTAAGCCTATGAGCCCAGCTGTTTTGTAGTTCATATTCATAAGAGCCGACTACAACAGTGCAACTCTCGGCAGGACCCTTTTGATCCCTGTAATCATTTTTTATATACCACCTATGTTCATAGCGCTGCGGAACCTGTTGGCGCTCTACAAATACATGATGATGATGATGATAATAATGTAAATATTGCCTAAATCAGGAAATGACAAACCCAGGAGCCGGGAAATGACTCAATACTAGAATTTTACCCCTGACTCCTAACCTTTTTTTTTTGTTATTATCCATATACCTATATACAAATACCAGTGTCTGGCTCATTAGTGTTAAACAGATTTGTTGACCCCTGGCCTTAAATGACATAAGATATTGTTGTTTACACTTGGTTCCATCCCCTCTCAAAACCCATTCTGCAGATGCAAATATTCCAAAAACTATTCCTAAATCCAAACCTTTTACCGTCCCAAGCAGTTTGTATAAATGTTTTTCTGCCTGTACTTTTCATGCATTTAGCTACCAATAAGCAAGCGCTACCCAGGATGGGCCGGCTCCTATGCTTACATTCCTGCTTTTGCAAATAAAGATAGCAAGAGAAGGAAGAAAACATAATTGGAGTAAATTAGAAAGTTGCTTAAAATTACTGCTCTATCTGAATCATGAAAGAAAAATTGTGTTCAGTGTCCCTTTAAAATGACATAAAAATGTAAAAGAAAATGATTTAATATGTTAGAATACTTTGTTATTGCTCTATTGCCTGCATATATATGTGTGTGCTTAAACCCTGCTGAAACATTAGATATGTTTTGTAAAATAAATGAAAACTAATTTTAACACATTGTTAGAATTCTGTACACACATTCAAAACAAACATTCTAATGCTATCTTCTAATGTAATATTCAATTCAAATTTTTCCAATTTGAATATTGCATAGTTTGAATTAGAAAAATTTGAATCAATATAATTAATTGTTTTTCTGAAGCTCTATTTAAATGTAATATTCTAATTTATGCAATATTTGAAATAATTTTTTAAAATCAATATATTAATTTACTAACTTCCCTACCACATGAACTTCTGAATAGTATTTGTTAAATAAAATGTTACTTTTGAAATTTCAAATGTGGATATTCGATCTAATTATGAACATTTGAAAAATGGAAATAACATTCGATAACTGATTTTTAATGGATTTTCATTCTTATCAACATTTGATTGTGCACAGGACTATTGGTTCTACCAAACTAACTGCACTTTCACTACATTTGCCCGTCCCTATTTAACCTATAGTTAAGTTTAGGTATGTGCATTTATTTTTTGTTATTGTATAAAGTATAGCAAAGAACACAAATCCAGCGAGCCATCGACAAAAAGGGAAAGATTTATTCTCAGAGGTACACACACAATAAATAAATAAAAAAAAAAAATAAAAAAAAAAATATATATATATATATATATATATATATATATATATATATATATATATATACACACACACACAGGGAGTGCAGAATTATTAGGCAAGTTGTATTTTTGAGGATTAATTTTATTATTGAACAACAACCATGTTCTCAATGAACCCAAAAAACTCATTAATATCAAAGCTGAATAGTTTTGGAAGTAGTTTTTAGTTTGTTTTTAGTTATAGCTATTTTAGGGGGATATCTGTGTGTGCAGGTGACTATTACTGTGCATAATTATTAGGCAACTTAACAAAAAACAAATATATACCCATTTCAATTATTTATTTTTACCAGTGAAACCAATATAACATCTCAACATTCACAAATATACATTTCTGACATTCAAAAACAAATCAGTGACCAATATAGCCACCTTTCTTTGCAAGGACACTCAAAAGCCTGCCATCCATGGATTCTGTCAGTGTTTTGATCTATTCACCATCAACATTGCGTGCAGCAGCAACCACAGCCTCCCAGACACTGTTCAGAGAGGTGTACTGTTTTCCCTCCTTGTAAATCTCACATTTGATGATGGACCACAGGTTCTCAATGGGGTTCAGATCAGATGAACAAGGAGGCCATGTCATTAGATTTTCTTCTTTTATACCCTTTCTTGCCAGCCACGCTGTGGAGTACTTGGACGCGTGTGATGGAGCATTGTCCTGCATGAAAATCATGTTTTTCTTGAAGGATGCAGACTTCTTCCTGTACCACTGCTTGAAGAAGGTGTCTTCCAGTAGGACTGGGAGTTGAGCTTGACTCCATCCTCAACCTGAAAAGGCCCCACAAGCTCATCTTTGATGATACCAGCCCAAACCAGTACTCCACCTCCACCTTGCTGGCGTCTGAGTCGGACTGGAGCTCTCTGCCCTTTACCAATCCAGCCACGGGCCCATCCATCTGGCCCATCAAGACTCACTCTCATTTCATCAGTCCATAAAACCTTAGAAAAATCAGTCTTGAGATATTTCTTGGCCCAGTCTTGACGTTTCAGCTTGTGTGTCTTGTTCAGTGGTGGTCGTCTTTCAGCCTTTCTTACCGAGTATTGCACACCTTGTGCTTGTGGGCACTCCAGTGATGTTGCAGCTCTGAAATATGGCCAAACTGGTGGCATCTTGGCAGCTGCACGCTTGACTTTTCTCAGTTCATGGGCAGTTATTTTGCGCCTTGGTTTTTCCACACGCTTCTTGCGACCCTGTTGACTATTTTGAATGAAACGCTTGATTGTTCGATGATCACGCTTCAGAAGCTTTGCAATTTTAAGAGTGCTGCCTCCCTCTGCAAGATATCTCACTATTTTTTACTTTTCTGAGCCTGTCAAGTCCTTCTTTTGACCCATTTTGCCAAAGGAAAGGAAGTTGCCTAATAATTATGCACACCTGATATAGGGTGTTGATGTCATTAGACCACACCCCTTCTCATTACAGAGATGCACATCACCTAATATGCTTAATTGGTAGTAGGCTTTCGAGCCTATACAGCTTGGAGTAAGACAACATGCATAAAGAGGATGATGTGGTCAAAATACTCATTTGCCTAATAATTCTGCACTCCCTGTATGTATGTATATATATGTGTGTATATATGTATATATATATATATATATATATATATATATATATATATACACACACACAAAGGGTAAAACTGTAGTAAGTAATAAATGAGCTGAACGCTGACATAAAGCTCCAAGTATGGCCGTCTCTATGGCATTCAGCTCTTTTCAGTGCTGTTTTTTTTTTCTTGTGAACTTGCAACACACCTAGATCTGTGCCCTTTAACAAGAAGAAATTAGTCTCTTAAAAAAAGAATCTGAAGTGGCTGCCATGTTCAGCATTTGTTTTTTAAAACGAATATAACAAACGCTCATCCCTAGTTAAATTAAGCTTAACAGCAGCAATGCACTACTGGTAGCTGAACACATCTGATGAGCGAATGACTAGAGATGTGTGTAGCCACCAATTGCCAGCTAGCTTCCAAAAGTCCATTACTGTTTTTCTACAAAAGATAACAAGAGGATGAACTAAATTTGATTATTGAAGTGAGCTGAAAATTCTTTTACAATTGCTCTGTCTGAACCGTGAACATTTAAAGGGACATGAAACTCAAAATGTGTCTTTAATGATTTAGATAAAAAAATACTATTTCAAACCGCATTCCAATAACCATAATCTCTAGTACTTTTATAAGACTTCTGTGTTGCCAGCACAGCTCATCAGCTGTATGAAGATGATTTATTTATGCATTTCCTAATGACATTACCTTGAATGCGCTGATGCTCCTCGAACGCTGTTGTCATCTGAACTCTGTGTTTAAACAGATGTGACATTTGCTTTGTGCTTCAATGTGGAACGCAGCAAATAGGGAAAATAATACTGCATATATTTATATTATAATTTCTACCTGCCTGAATTGCTGCTTTTGCAGATAAAAACCAAAAAAAAAAAACACACAAAAAAGAAAACGGTTCACGCGACAGTGACCATTAACAAACAAAATGCAGTGTAAGAACTTAAGTGGGAGAAGTGGAAAAATATAATAATTTATCAAGCAAAATGACGTCATTAAAGGGACATTATACACTTATTTTTTCTTTGCATAAATGTTTTGTAGAGGATCTATTTATATAGCCCATAAAGTTTTTAAAAAAAATAAATGTATAGTTTTGCTTATTTTTAAATAACATTGCTCTGATTTTCAGACTCCTAACCAAGCCCCAAAGTTTTATGTGAATACTGTCAGCTACCTTTTCCAGCTTGCTCCTGTTTGTGTAAAGGGTCTTTTCATATGCAAAAGAAGGGGGAGGGGGGGAGTGTCTTATTTGCCACTTGCAATGGGCTTTCCAGCTGCCTTTTCAACAGAGCCAAACTGACAGCTTCTAAGTAAGTTTTTAAATAGTTTTATACTGGATTTTTATATCAGTATCTGTGCATCTTATTCTTTATAGTAGTGTCTATTACATGCAGTTATATGAAAATGAGTGTATACTGTTCCTTTAAAGTGAAGGTCCATTTTGATGAATTAGTGCTCGGTTTTTAATAAACCTATTAAAAGCAAGGGCACTTTAATTAATCAAAATTGACATTTCACTCTTTTCTTCAAAACTTACCTTTTAATCCTGGCAGCCGCTCCAGCACTTCCTCCGCCAGTCACAAGCTGCCTTCGCAGGTCCAAAATGACGAATCCGACTTCCTCCAATCACAGTGTTGGGGGGGAAGCTGTGATTGGAGGAAGCCTGATTCGTCATTTCTGACGTCTGCAGAGTCTTCCGATGGCCGGGGGAATCGCTGGAGCGGCATTCAGGATTAAAAGGTAAGTTTTTGAAGAAAACGGTGTAATGTCAATTTTGATTTATTAAAGTGCCCTTGTTTTTAATCGGTTTATTAAAAACCGGACACTAATTCATCAAAATTGACCTTTACTTTGTCATATTATGAAACTAAGAGATGAGGCTTTCTCTGGCCCCATCTGACCAGCTGTACGTGACAATGCTGAGACAGTTATTTCTTAAATTGTGATGTAATTTAATCCAATATAGAGTATATAGCTGTGTCATCGTGAGGTTACATAGACCTGCGCCGTGTGCTACCAATAACGGGGTATATATCACAAGTATCGCTGTGTCATCATGAGGTGACAGAGACCTGCACCATGTGCTACCAATAACAGGATATATGTCATCACAAGTATCACTGTGTCATCATGAGGTTACAGAGACCTGCACCATGTGCTACCAATAACGCTATATATCATCACAAGTATCGCTGTGTCATCATGAGGTTACAGAGACCTGCACCATGTGCTACCAATAACAGGATATATGTCATCATAAGTATCGCTGTGTCATCATGAGGTTTCAGAGACCTGCACCATGTGCTACCAATAACAGGGTATATATCATCACAAGTATCGCTGTGTCATCATGAGGTTACAGAGACCTGCACCATGTGCTACCAATAACAGGATATATGTCATCATAAGTATCGCTGTGTCATCATGAGGTTACAGAGACCTGCACCATGTGCTACCAATAACAGGGTATATATCATCACAAGTATCGCTGTGTCATCATGAGGTTACAGAGACCTGCACCATGTCTACCAATAATGGGGTATATATCATCACAAGTATCGCTGTGTCATCATGAGGTTACAGAGACCTGCACCATGTGCTACCAATAACAGGGTATATATCATCACAAGTATCGCTGTGTCATCATGAGGTTAGAGAGACCTGCACCATGTCTACCAATAACGGGGTATATATCATCACAAGTATCGCTGTGTCATCATGAGGTTACAGAGACCTGCACCATGTCTACCAATAATGGGGTATATATCATCACAAGTATCGCTGTGTCATCATGAGGTTAGAGAGACCTGCACCATGTCTACCAATAATGGGGTATATATCATCACAAGTATCGCTGTGTCATCATGAGGTTACAGAGACCTGCACCATGTGCTTCCAATAATGGGGTATATATCATCACAAGTAACGCTGTGTCATCATGAGGTTAGAGAGACCTTCACCATGTCTACCAATAACGGAGTATATATCATCACAAGTATCGCTGTGTCATCATGAGGTTACAGAGACCTGCACCATGTGCTACCAATAACAGGATATATGTCATCATAAGTATCGCTGTGTCATCATGAGGTTACAGAGACCTGCACCATGTGCTACCAATAACAGGGTATATATCATCACAAGTATCGCTGTGTCATCATGAGGTTAGAGAGACCTGCACCATGTCTACCAATAACGGGGTATATATCATCACAAGTATCGCTGTGTCATCATGAGGTTACAGAGACCTGCACCATGTCTACCAATAATGGGGTATATATCATCATAAGTATCGCTGTGTCATCATGAGGTTACAGAGACCTGCACCATGTGCTACCAATAACAGGGTATATATCATCACAAGTATCGCTGTGTCATCATGAGGTTAGAGAGACCTGCACCATGTCTACCAATAACGGGGTATATATCATCACAAGTATCGCTGTGTCATCATGAGGTTACAGAGACCTGCACCATGTCTACCAATAATGGGGTATATATCATCACAAGTATCGCTGTGTCATCATGAGGTTAGAGAGACCTGCACCATGTCTACCAATAATGGGGTATATATCATCACAAGTATCGCTGTGTCATCATGAGGTTACAGAGACCTGCACCATGTGCTTCCAATAATGGGGTATATATCATCACAAGTAACGCTGTGTCATCATGAGGTTAGAGAGACCTTCACCATGTCTACCAATAACGGGGTATATATCATCACAAGTATCGCTGTGTCATCATGAGGTTACAGAGACCTGCACCATGTGCTACCAATAACAGGGTATATATCATCACAAGTAACGCTGTGTCATCATGAGGTTAGAGAGACCTGCACCATGTCTACCAATAACGGGGTATATATCATCACAAGTAACGCTGTGTCATCATGAGGCTACAGAGACCTGCACCATGTGCTACCAATAACAGGGTATATATCATCACAAGTAACGCTGTGTCATCATGAGGTTAGAGAGACCTGCACCATGTCTACCAATAACGGGGTATATATCATCACAAGTATCGCTGTGTCATCATGAAGTTACAGAGACCTGCACCATGTGCTTCCAATAACGGGGTATATATCATCACAAGTAACGCTGTGTCATCATGAGGTTAGAGAGACCTGCACCATGTCTACCAATAACGGGGTATATATCATCACAAGTATCGCTGTGTCATCATGAGGTTACAGAGACCTGCACTATGTGCTACCAATAACGGGTATATATCATCACTGGCATGCGCTGGTCAGGTATTCTGGGTTAAATGTCATTTTTTTTAACAGTTATAAACTGTAAATTGCATCGGAATTTGGCACTTTATCTCCGATATTCGCTACAAGCCCTGAAAGTTTAAAGTAAATTTGTTCAATATTTTTTTAGTTAAAATGTGATAAAAATTACATCTTGATTTGTGGTTATTAGAGAATTTTTATTGAGGGTTATTTGATCAGTTTTCATGAAAGGTTAATATCTTATATCTGAGGACGTTCCATTTGTACCACATACACAAGAGTGCTTGTCAGTATCGGCTTGTCATTACTTTGAGTTTCACACAGAAATTAAATTAATGTAAAGGATTTAAATTGAGCTCATATTTTTTTCTTTAAATAATAATTTGTGATGTTAGTCATATGAGATAGCAAGTCTGAATTTGTTTCATCAATCAGTGTTTACTTCAAAGGTCTGATTTATTTCTGGCAAAGCAGATTTTATATATATTTTTATTTTCTTGCAACGCTTTATAGGGAAGGGGTTAAAGGGACATGAAACCGAATATATTTCTTTCATGATTTAGAAAGAGCATGTAATAAACAACTTTCCCATTTACTTATATTATCTAATTTGCTTTGTTCTCTGAATAGCCTTTGCTGAAAAGAATACCGATTAAGAATACATCATTTGTTTCCCTGCTTTCCTAAGCTGCATATTTAAGCAGTGATAATGGTGCAATTTGTTTTACAAACTGGCTAACCTATTAATTACTTTTGCATTCCTTATAGTTAAATGTACATTAAAGAGAAATGTTGTGTGTTTGCATCTAAATAAGGGCATTTTATAGTGTGTATGATGTTTAATGTAAGTTCCTTCCTCATGTACTAAAAGAAAGGCAACATTTAATTTTCAATAACCGCTAAACTGACCATTAAAGGGACATGAAACCCCAAAAAAATTATTTTCTGATTTGGACAGAACATATAATTTTAAACACCTTTCCAATTTACTTCTATTATCTAATTTGCTTCCATCTCTTTGTATCTGTTGTTGAAATGCATACCTAGGTAGGCTCAGAAGCAGCAATGTACTACTAGGAACTAGCTGCTGATTGGTGGCTGCACATATACCTCTTGTGATTGGCTCACCTGATGCATTTAGCTGGCTACCAAAGGGGAATTACTAAGAGATACTAAGAGAATGAAGCAAATTTGATAATAAAAGTAAATTGGAAAGATGTTTAAAATTAAATGTTCTATCTGAATCATGAAATAACATTTTTGTGTTTCAGGTCTCTTTAAGGAAGATCATATTTCTCATATACCATGTAAATGGGAGACTATAAAAAGAAAATTATATTCCCATAGTTTGTTTTCCTCTATATCAAATCAGACAGATTGATGATTGTATTGTTTGTTGCCATTCACACAACACAGTGCAGAAACCCACAGAGCAATGAATAATCCCATGGCAGCTAGTAACGGAGCAGTTATTAACCTCCAAGCTGCCAGTTAGGCCCTGAAGAGTAAGCAGGGCCGGATTTCCCATTAGGCACAGTAGGCATGTGCCTACAGGCGCCTTGCAGTGACGGGCGCCTGCCTGTCAGTAAAAAAAAATATATATATATTTTTTTTTAAGAGGGCATTTATTTCTTTCATGTAATTAGCAAGAGTCCATGAGCTAGTGACGTATGGGATATACATTCCTACCAGGAGGGGCAAAGTTTCCCAAACCTCAAAATGCCTATAAATACACCCCTCACCACACCCACAATTCAGTTTTACAAACTTTGCCTCCGATGGAGGTGGTGAAGTAAGTTTGTGCTAGATTCTACGTTGATATGCGCTCCGCAGCAAGTTGGAGCCCGGTTTTCCTCTCAGCGTGCAGTGAATGTCAGAGGGATGTGAGGAGAGTATTGCCTATTTGAATGCAGTGATCTCCTTCTACGGGGTCTATTTCATAGGTTCTCTGTTATCGGTCGTAGAGATTCATCTCTTACCTCCCTTTTCAGATCGACGATATACTCTTATATATACCATTACCTCTACTGATTCTCGTTTCAGTACTGGTTTGGCTATCTACTATATGTAGATGAGTGTCCTGGGGTAAGTAAGTCTTATTTTCTGTGACACTCCTAGCTATGGTTGGGCACTTTGTTTATAAAGTTCTAAATATATGTATTCAAACATTTATTTGCCTTGACTCAGAATGTTCAACTTTCCTTATTTTCAGACAGTCAGTTTCATATTTGGGATAATGCATTTTAATTTAACATTTTTTCTTACCTTAAAATTTGACTTTTTCCCTGTGGGCTGTTAGGCTCGCGGGGGCTGAAAATGCTTCATTTTATTGCGTCATTTTTGGCGCGGACTTTTTTGGCGCAAAAATTCTATTTCCGTTTCCGGCGTCATACGTGTCGCCGGAAGTTGCGTCATTTTTTGACGATATTTTGCGCCAAAAATGTCGGCGTTCCGGATGTGGCGTCATTTTTGGCGCCAAAAAGCATTTAGGCGCCAAATAATGTGGGCGTCTTATTTGGCGCGAAAAAATATGGGCGTCACTTTTGTCTCCACATTATTTAAGTCTCATTTTTTATTGCTTCTGGTTGCTAGAAGCTTGTTCTTTGGCATTTTTTCCCATTCCTGAAACTGTCATTTAAGGAATTTGATCAATTTTGCTTTATATATATGTTGTTTTTTCTCTTACATATTGCAAGATGTCTCACGTTGCATCTGAGTCAGAAGATACTACAGGAAAATCGCTGTCAAGTGCTGAATCTACCAAAGCTAAGTGTATCTGCTGTAAACTTTTGGTAGCTATTCCTCCAGCTGTTGTTTGTATTGATTGTCATGACAAACTTGTTAAAGCAGATAATATTTCCTTTAGTAAAGTACCATTGCCTGTTGGTTCCTTCAACATCTAAGGTGCAGAATGTTCCTGATAATATAAGAGATTTTGTTTCTGAATCCATAAAGAAGGCTATGTCTGTTATTTCTCCTTCTAGTAAACGTAAAAAATCTTTTAAAACTTCTCTCCCTACAGATGAATTTTTAACTGAACATCATCATTCTGATTCTGATGATTCCTCTGGTTCAGAGGATTCTGTCTCAGAGGTTGATGCTGATAAATCTTCATATTTATTTAAAATGGAATTTATTCGTTCTTTACTTAAAGAAGTCCTAATTGCTTTAGAAATAGAGGATTCTGGTCCTCTTGATACTAAATCTAAACGTTTAAATAAGGTTTTTAAAACTCCTGTAGTTATTCCAGAAGTTTTTCCTGTCCCTGATGCTATTTCTGCAGTAATTTCCAAAGAATGGGATAATTTGGGTAATTCATTTACTCCTTCTAAACGTTTTAAGCAATTATATCCTGTGCCGTCTGACAGATTAGAATTTTGGGACAAGATCCCTAAAGTTGATGGGGCTATTTCTACCCTTGCTAAACGTACTACTATTCCTACGTCAGATGGTACTTCGTTTAAGGATCCTCTAGATAGGAAAATTGAGTCCTTTCTAAGAAAAGCTTATCTGTGTTCAGGTAATCTTCTTAGACCTGCTATATCTTTGGCTGATGTTGCTGCAGCTTCAACTTTTTGGTTGGAAACTTTAGCGCAACAAGTAACACATCGTGATTCTCATGATATTATTATTCTTCTTCAACATGCTAATTTTATCTGTGATGCCATTTTTGATATTATCAGAGTTGATGTCAGGTTTATGTCTCTAGCTATTTTAGCTAGAAGAGCTTTATGGCTTAAAACTTGGAATGCTGATATGGCTTCTAAATCAACTTTACTTTCCATTTCTTTCCAGGGTAACAAATTATTTGGTTCTCAGTTGGATTCCATTATTTCAACTGTTACTGGTGGGAAAGGAACTTTTTTACCACAGGATAAAAAATCTAAAGGTAAAAACAGGGCTAATAATCGTTTTCGTTCCTTTCGTTTCAACAAAGAACAAAAAAGCCTGATCCTTCATCCTCAGGAGCAGTTTCAGTTTGGAGACCATCTCCAGTCTGGAATAAATCCAAGCCAGCTAGAAAGGCAAAGCCTGCTTCTAAGTCCACATGAAGGTGCGGCCCTCATTCCAGCTCAGCTGGTAGGGGGCAGGTTACGTTTTTTCAAGGAAATTTGGATCAATTCTGTTCACAATCTTTGGATTCAGAGCATTGTTTCAGAAGGGTACAGAATTGGTTTCAAGTTGAGACCTCCTGCAAAGAGATTTTTTCTTTCCCAGTAAATCCAGTAAAAGCTCAAGCATTTCTGAAATGTGTTTCAGATCTAGAGTTGACTGGAGTAATTATGCCAGTTCCAGTTCCGGAACAGGGGATGGGGTTTTACTCAAATCTCTTCATTGTACCAAAGAAGGAGAATTCTTTCAGACCAGTTCTGGATCTAAAAATATTGAATCATTATGTAAGGATACCAACGTTCAAGATGGTAACTGTAAGGACTATCTTACCTTTTGTTCAGCAAGGGAATTATATGTCCACAATAGATTTACAGGATGCATATCTGCATATTCCGATTCATCCAGATCATTATCAGTTCCTGAGATTCTCGTTTCTGGACAAGCATTACCAGTTTGTGGCTCTGCCGTTTGGCCTAGCTACAGCTCCAAGAATTTTTACAAAGGTTCTCAGTGCCCTGCTGTCTGTAATCAGAGAACAGGGTATTGTGGTATTTCCTTATTTGGACGATATCTTGGTACTTGCTCAGTCTTTACATTTAGCAGAATCTCATACGAATCGACTTGTGTTGTTACTTCAAGATCATGGTTGGAGGATCAATTTACCAAAAACTTCTTTGATTCCTCAGACAAGGGTAACCTTTCTGGGTTTCCAGATGGATTCAGTGTCCATGACTCTGTCTTTAACAGACAAGAGACGTCTAAAGTTGATTACAGCTTGTCGAAACCTTCAGTCACAATCATTCCCTTCGGTAGCCTTATGCATGGAAATTCCAGGTCTTATGACTGCTGCATCGGACGCGATCCCCTTTGCTCGTTTTCACATGCGACCTCTTCAGCTCTGTATGCTGAAGCAATGGTGCAAGGATTACACGAAGATATCTCAATTAATATCTTTAAAACCGATTGTTCGACACTCTCTAACATGGTGGACAGATCACCATCGTTTAATTCAGGGGGCTTCTTTTGTGCTTCTGACCTGGACTGTAATTTCAACAGATGCAAGTCTCACAGGTTGGGGAGCTGTGTGGGGATCTCTGACGGCACAAGGAGTTTGGGAATCTCAGGAGGTGAGATTACCGATCAATATTTTGGAACTCCGTGCAATTTTCAGAGCTCTTCAGTTTTGGCCTCTTCTGAAGAGAGAATCGTTCATTTGTTTTCAGACAGACAATGTCACAACTGTGGCATACATCAATCATCAAGGAGGGACTCACAGTCCTCTGGCTATGAAAGAAGTATCTCGAATTTTGGTTTGGGCGGAATCCAGCTCCTGTCTAATCTCTGCGGTTCATATCCCAGGTATAGACAATTGGGAAGCGGATTATCTCAGTCGCCAAACGTTGCATCCGGGCGAATGGTCTCTTCACCCAGATGTATTTCTTCAGATTGTTCAAATGTGGGAACTTCCAGAAAGAGATCTGATGGCGTCCCATCTAAACAAGAAACTTCCCAGGTATCTGTCCAGATCCCGGGATCCTCAGGCGGAGGCAGTGGATGCATTATCACTTCCTTGGAAGTATCATCCTGCCTATATCTTTCCGCCTCTAGTTCTTCTTCCAAGAGTAATCTCCAAGATTCTGAAGGAATGCTCGTTTGTTCTGCTGGTAGCTCCGGCATGGCCTCACAGGTTTTGGTATGCGGATCTTGTCCGGATGGCCTCTTGCCAACCGTGGACTCTTCCGTTAAGACCAGACCTTCTGTCACAAGGTCCTTTTTTCCATCAGGATCTGAAATCCTTAAATTTAAAGGTATGGAGATTGAACGCTTGATTCTTGGTCAAAGAGGTTTCTCTGACTCTGTGATTAATACTATGTTACAGGCTCGTAAATCTGTATCTCGAGAGATATATTATAGAGTCTGGAAGACTTATATTTCTTGGTGTCTTTCTCATCATTTTTCCTGGCATTCTTTTAGAATACCGAGAATTTTACAGTTCCTTCAGGATGGTTTAGATAAGGGTTTGTCCGCAAGTTCTTTGAAAGGACAAATCTCTGCTCTTTCTGTTCTTTTTCACAGAAAGATTGCTATTCTTCCTGATATTCATTGTTTTGTACAAGCTTTGGTTCATATAAAACCTGTCATTAAGTCAATTTCTCCTCCTTGGAGTTTGAATTTGGTTCTGGGAGCTCTTCAAGCTCATCCGTTTGAACCTATGCATTCATTGGACATTAAATTTCTTTCTTGGAAAGTTTTGTTCCTTTTGGCCATCTCTTCTGCCAGAAGAGTTTCTGAATTATCTGCTCTTTCTTGTGAGTCTCCTTTTCTGATTTTTCATCAGGATAAGGCTGTGTTGCGAACTTCTTTTGAATTTTTACCTAAAGTTGTGAATTCCAACAACATTAGTAGAGAAATTGTGGTTCCTTCATTATGTCCTAATCCTAAGAATTCTAAGGAGAAATCGTTGCATTCTTTGGATGTTGTTAGAGCTTTGAAATATTATGTTGAAGCTACGAAATCTTTTCGTAAGACTTCTAGTCTATTTGTTATCTTTTCCGGTTCTAGAAAAGGCCAGAAAGCTTCTGCCATTTCTTTGGCATCTTGGTTGAAATCTTTAATTCATCTTGCCTATGTTGAGTCGGGTAAAACTCCGCCTCAGAGAATTACAGCTCATTCTACTAGGTCAGTTTCTACTTCCTGGGCGTTTAGGAATGAAGCTTCGGTTGACCAGATCTGCAAAGCAGCAACTTGGTCCTCTTTGCATACTTTTACTAAATTCTACCATTTTGATGTATTTTCTTCTTCTGAAGCAGTTTTTGGTAGAAAAGTACTTCAGGCAGCGGTTTCAGTTTGAATCTTCTGCTTATGTTTTTCGTTAAACTTTATTTTGGGTGTGGATTATTTTCAGCAGGAATTTGCTGTCTTTATTTTATCCCTCCCTCTCTAGTGACTCTTGTGTGGAAAGATCCACTTCTTGGGTAGTCATTATCCCATACGTCACTAGCTCATGGACTCTTGCTAATTACATGAAAGAAAACATAATTTATGTAAGAACTTACCTGATAAATTCATTTCTTTCATATTAGCAAGAGTCCATGAGGCCCGCCCTTTTTTTGTGGTGGTTATGATTTTGTATAAAGCACAATTATTCCAATTCCTTATTTTATATGCTTTCGCACTTTTTTATCACCCCACTTCTTGGCTATTCGTTAAACTGAATTGTGGGTGTGGTGAGGGGTGTATTTATAGGCATTTTGAGGTTTGGGAAACTTTGCCCCTCCTGGTAGGAATGTATATCCCATACGTCACTAGCTCATGGACTCTTGCTAATATGAAAGAAATGAATTTATCAGGTAAGTTCTTACATAAATTATGTTTTTAGTAAGAATTGTGCTGCCAGGTGCCTACAAAGTTGAGTGTTTCATTGGGAATATGTTACAGCAGTTGAGGGAGCCATGAAGGAGAGAGGGGCAAAGATTAAAACTAAACTCCTCCCATTTTCGCCAGGCATGTTTAGTTTCACTTTTATTTTATGTACTTCTGTTGCCTCACACAGCCAAGCTCCATGCTGATGTGGTGCAGAAACTTTTTGTTGAGGAATGAAAGCTTCAGAACAGGTTAGGACTGTACAAGGCTTCTAATGCTGCCTAGAATGAAAACATACAAGCAGAGCACTTTAACCCCTTGGCTACCAGAGAGGGTTGCAGTGTATGTGCTGTATTCCTTTTTTATAGCCAGGAGTTTAAATTTTGCTTCAGGATGAATGTTTTTGTTCTATAAAGGCCTTGGAGGTGTGGAGGTTATGTGGGACTAGCTGCTCTGCTCTTTATTACAAGATGCCAATTGTGATTTACAGCCTTTAGGGCACTTTGACAACAAAGTTTGTAGACTGTAAGGCTGTAAAATGTGTATGTGTGTAAACCACTCACATGGCATATTTGTTTGTATGTATATGTATGTATGTATGTGTGTGTGTGTGTGTATATATATATATATATATATATATATATATATATATATATATATATATATACACATACACACACATCACACACACACACACACATATATATACACATACACACACATCACATTAAAAATTGTTAATCTGTTCTTTTATCAAGTAAGTGTGATATTTTTGTATTTTGGTAAATTGAATTTCTAAATTCTAATTTTAAACACATTTGTTGACCCCTGGATTACATATAATCTACAACATTCCATGTTTTCCATTGAGAGCAACATCATATTATATTTATATTTCAGAACAAAATAAATGTAACATCTGTGTGTATTTGTACCAAAAATATCAGAGTTAACAAGATTTTTTTCATGTAGTGGAAAAAAATACCTACATTTTATATTTTCTTCCACTGGCTGCACAGGTTGTTGATGGTGATGAGCTTGCATGCTGCTAGTTTTAATATTGCTATTGTTTACACAAAACTGTGTTTAACTCCAACAAAATGTTAAGCACATAGTCAGTCATCTCCAGAAAGCAATACACTAATGGCTTGTCAATAAACATGTCCTATGAGCCCATCTGGGTCTGCACAGATGTTTATTGCTGTCTCAGAACTGACATTGACTATGTGTTTAACTCTTTTGCAAGAGGCTAACACACTTCTTTGCAAGCACTAGTGCAATAATAAAATGCCCAGCAAACTGTCACATTTTATGTCCCTTTAAATAGGGTTTTCTTTAGAATAATTTGCATTAAAAGTTTAACATGATTTGTTTTTGTTATACATAATAGAAATGGTATGGCCATTTGAGTCAAGTGAATATTGATTTTTGGTGTAGCTTCCATTACAACAAATATTGCAATTGGTGTATGTATTTGTGTATATCCATAAAAGGGAAAATGTAATTTTACATCTAATATTTATTTTTAGTTGTCCTAAATAATAATAAAAAAAAGTCCTAATTTTTTCCACTTTTTTCTGGGGGGGTGGGGGGGGGGGCGCTTCAGGTTTTTGTGCCTACAGCCACCTGAGATGTAAATCCGGCCCTGAGAGTAAGGGAACATATGGTTACCTGTAACACAGAAAACACTGATTAATCGTGATTAAACACATACAGCAGTAATAAATACCTTCTTGTAGCACAGACAATATAGTTTATACCTTGTACCCCTTTTACTTGGTATAATCCCAAGAGGTTGGCCATAAACCTTTTTACCTTCGTACGCCGCTCACCTCCATTTACCTACTTTCACCTCCTTGTGCACATGCTGTCAGGCTAACGCATGGCTGTTACTAGGGTGGTCCTGGTTGGCGCACAGATGCCATGCAAGTGTGTATTTGCACCAGCAGGGGGAACTTTAAGGAGCTAGAGAAAATCAGAGAGGAACAAGTTTAAAGATTTAGGAAATACATCTGAGTCAGAGGGTGATCGAGGTAAGAAGCAGTCAAAGGTTAAGGAAGGCAGCTAGCATCAAGTCCAGACAGAGGCGTAACTAGAAACCACAGAGCCCAGGTGCAAGAATCTAAGAAGTGGCCCCCCCCCCCCCAAAAAAAGATAAATTTGATACATTTTTTTTTTTTTTTTAACATTTAAAGGGACACTGAACCCAAATGTTTTCTTTTGTGATTCAGATAGAGCATGACATTTTAAGCAACTTTCTCATTTACTCCTATTATCAAATTTTCTTCATTCTCTTGCTATCTTTATTTGAAATGCAAGAATGTAAGTTTAGATGCCGGCCCATTTTTGGTGAACAACCTGGGTTGTTCTTGCTGATTGGTGAATAAATTCATCCACCAATAAAAAAGTGCTGTCCAGAGTACTGAAATAAAAAAAAAAACTTAGATGCATTCTTTTTCAAATAAAGATAGCAAGAGAACGAAGACAAATTGATAATAGGAGTAAATTAGAAAGTTGCTTAAAATTGCATGCTCTATCTGAATCACGAAAGAAAAAAATTTGGGTTCAGTGTCCCTTTAACACAGAAAAACAAATGTAAATCATATTACATGTCTGCAAAAAGAGGTACCCCGTGCCCACAGTCTGTGAGATGGTCTGACACCCTATTACTGTATATAGTGTCACTGTTTAACCCACCAGTACTGTATATAGTAAGTTAGTGACACAGTCTGTAATCTGCCGGTGAGATGGCTGGCCTGACCCTACCCGCCCCAGTACTTTATAAAGTGACCACAGTAGTCTGTGACATGGTCCAGCCCCCCGTACTGTAAATAGTGGTACTGTATAGACTGACACTGTTTACCCCCCCGTCCCCCCATGCTGTAGTAACAAGGTCTGTAATTTGCTTGTTTCACAAACATACACACACGCATAAATATACACACAGTCACATACTTACATACATTCACTCACACACACACACACACACACACACATACATGCATAAATGCACACACAGTCACATACATACACACATAAATACACACACACAAACACCAAAGGGTAAAACAGAAACACTAAACCCTGTAGTCAGAGACAGAGTCACTAGTGAAGCATCTCATCACACTCACATGATATCAGTGCAGGCAGTGGCAGATCAACGTGTTTTTTTTTTTTGTTTTTTTTTAATTGAGAATTTTTTTTTATTTTTTTTTTTAGCTGGGCTCCCACCCTTGGGGGCCCGGTTGCAGTTGGGTACCTCTGCACCCCCTGTAGTTCTGCCCCTGAGTCCAGCAATAAAGCTAAAGGTCTAATTCAGGAAAACCAAATTGAGAAGTCAGAGGCCAAGACAGGTAGTGAAGATGCATAAATAATGCCAGGGCCCAAGACACAGGGAGGATCTGCCTTTTATGTTCAGATTACTGAACCAAACACCTGAGTCAGCAGCTGTGAAGCAAGAGGCTTCAGTACACAATGCATTCACAGACATAAAATGACCACTATAGACAAACCCCTCTATTGGCTCGAGATTGGAAAATTGGCTGTTAGCCAGGAAGCCCAGTTTGAGACTCAGCAGGGACAGGTCAATCCTTGCATTGGCTGATCTTAAGGGCACGGTTGTGACAGATAAGCTGTGCTATGTGTATAATTAATCATCTTCTTGACTCAAGAGCAGTTGTTGTAATATGTCAGCACCAATGGCGAATACAAGTCTGTGTACACTACAGAATGGCTGATGTGGAACTTAAAGAGTAATACTGAAATAAGGCAAAAACTGTTTAAACTGTCATACCTAACCTATATGCTAATCTATATATTTCCCGCAACAGGTTTTTTCCCCCATTAAAAAGGCAATAAAAAAGCCTAATAAAGTATTCAGTATACACCTATATTCATATAACTGCATGTAATAGACAATACTATAAAGAAGAATCTGCACGTAAAATCCAGTATAAACCTTTTAAAAACTTAAAAATGCCTATTTTCTTTATAAATTGAAAGAGTCCACAGCTGCATTCATTGCTTTTGGAAAAAGAACCTGGCCACCAGGAAGAGGCAAAGACACTTCAGCCAAAGGCTTAAATACTCCTCCCACTTCCCTCATCCCCTAGTCATTCTTTGACTTTCGTCCCAGGAGGTTGGCATTGAAGTGTCAGAATAATTAGTTTTGTTTTTTTTATGGAGGGTAGTACTCTTCGACATGGGACGGGAGTTTTAAGTAATCCTATCAGTCTCTCAGTGAGAGCTTGGATGAAAGTTAGAGTCCGGAGAGTCCTACTACTACTACACATGTGGGTTACCCAGATTTTTATCCCTCCTTGGCGGGTGTATTATTCCCCCCGGAGGTTACAGCAAGTTTTCTATTTCACATACTCTTGGCGATTGCACGTCTGCAAAGTCCAGATGTTTATTTGCGATTATGATCATGCCCTATTATCCAGGTGCACCTTAGAGTTCTTCTCAGGCACGTTTTTGAGTTGCTAGGGGACCCTATCCTTAATGGTTACAGAAATCCTCAGTCTTCTTCGAATGGCTCACCTCATTAGACGAAAGAGGATGAAGTAATCTCCTTATAGTCTTGTTTCTTGAGGTCATTCCCAGTTTTGCTTGGAAGAACAGGGTTCCGTTGGGCTGGTCCTGCGGTTTGTCCGTTTCTTCTTGGGCACTAACCTGAGGGTTGCCTTTCTTTTATTTAATCTGGTTAGGATGATTTTATTTTCTGATTGTGTTTCCTTCGGGAACTTTCTCTGGGATCGATACTCATTGTTTACTTCTGCGGCAGTTGTTAAAGGGACACGTTTAGTCCTATGTTGTCTGTTATTTTTTTCTCCCTCTCTAAGGGTGAAGTTAGACGACCTGACAGTTATGGCCCTGGTTGTAGGTTGGTCCTGCTTGTGCTCGGATCTTCTGTCTCGTGGCTTGTTCAGACACATGGCGCCTATTCTGCCTGGCTGGTCCGGTTGAGGTGGTGAGTGCTTACTTTTATTTCCTTTGCTTGTTTTTATTTTACAAATTTCAGCTAAGCATTCTGTAGAGGACTTGTGCGTCCTTGAGGCATGGAGGATTGACAGTCCTCATTAATCTTTTGAGTGGTTGACTGGGTTCAGTCGAATTCCGCTGCGTTACTCCTTGTTGCTTCCGTTATCTTGGGACCTAGAGTATCCCCTTTCCCGTGGGGTTGGGGGTTTGGAGAGTTTAGCTCCCTATTACCGCCGGTCGGGCGGTTCTGCCTTGTGGGCTCTGAGAATTGTCCTTTTGGACTTGTTTCCTTTTGGACTTGTTTCCTTTTGTGGTCTCTTCCTTTGGATTGAGACCTTTTTGGATTCTGTCAGTTTCTCCTTGCGGGATAGGCTACCCTTTGTGGGCCGGGGTTTTCCCCTTTCAGGAGATGTTTGCTCCCTATTAGGGACTATGGACGAGTTTCCTTATCTGGGCCCCGTTTTGGAGATTTTCCCATGGTTAGGATGCTCTGCATTCCTTTTAGAGGTGTTGTCCTCTGGTTTTGTACTCTGAGGTGCTATGGAGAATAGCCTTTGTTCGGGTGACTCTGTCCTTGAGGCTACCGCCACTCTGTCCTGTATGCATCCGTTCTGTCTGATCTTGGAAGCTAAGCAGGGCCAGGTTTGGACAGTACTTGAATGGTTGTCCACCTGGGAACTCCAAGTGCGGTAGACGATATCCCCTTGATCTTGGCAGTCTAGGTGTTGTTTGGATGCCTGTTAGGCTCTTGAGTTTTGGAAGGCTTTGTGGGGTTGGTCTCTTCCTTTTGGGTTGGGACTCTTGTTCCCGTTCTCTGGGATAGCCTGTTCCCCTATTGGTTTGTTTCTTTATATCAGACGGGGTATTTGGTTCCCTGGGGTGTTGATGTTTTAAACCATTTTGGGGCTTGGGCCTATGTCGTGGATCTTCTGGTTGGTGTAGTGTTTGGTTCACTCCTTGGATCCCACTGTGGGATGTTACCGGATCATTATGATCCTAGGGCTGGCTCAGGATGCTCTGATTTTCCAGGGAACGTGGGCTATGGTTTCTGGTCTGGCTAGTTAAGATGCTTGCAGCTTGGCCAGGTTTTCTGAGCGATTCTGCTCCTTGGTGCTTGCCTTGCTTTTGACTGATATGGGTACCCTCTCTGGGGGCGTTCTGCCTTGTTTATTAGTGACGTCTACTAGATTTTTTTCCAGTTCAATCTATGGCTTTATGTCTTGTAGACATGTGCACCATCCCTTTATCGTGTGCTCTACTTCTTTGAGGGGCTAGTTTCTTCTCCTTATGGAAGTGGGCTTCTTTTTCTTGACCTGTCCCGTGTACAGGTGGTTGGAACAGATGTTTTTTATCCTGTTAGGAGAGAGGTCTGCTCTCTATGGTTGTTCTGTTCCACTGATGGGGTTGTTGGCTCCATGTTGAGGCTGTTGTGAGTTCATGCTAGCCCTCTTTGGGTCTATGGCTCTGTTTGCCTGTGTCTCGGTGGAGCTTTTGGGCTGACGCCTGAGCTCTGTTAGATTGGCTGAGTCCGTTCTTCCGTCCTTCTCTAAGGACTGGTGTGGGGATTCATCTGTAATCCCCTGGTTTTCTTTTTTCCAGATCTGCCTGCCGCTTGGGCTGTCCCGGGTGAGAGCAGAATCTAAAATTTGTTGCTCATCCTCGGGTCTTGGAGACACAGTGAGCTTCTTTGAGGTTCTGTTTTTCCCTGTTAGAGTTCTAGAGCAGGGCTGGTGGCCTGGTTTTGCCTGGAGTGTGCACACCGTTTGGTGGTGGTTTAGCAGGCCTTGGTTCAGCCGCTTTTACTTCTTGGCAGAGGTTTACTTCTGTGTCATCCTAATAACGACAGCATGTTCTTCACTTGGGTTTTCCTACTGGGTCCGCTACACGTATTGTTTCTGAATACTCGTGTATTCTACATTTCTTGACCATTTAAGGACTGTCTTCAGTTGTCTCTTGGGTGCGGTGCACAGTGTTGGGGAGAAGTTTTTTCCCCGTTTTTGTTACTCGGTCCTAAAGCCTTGTGGTTTCTGTCTGGTCTGGGTGTTGCCTCCCCTTTTTGTCGGGTCCCATTTGGGTCTCTGAGCTTGACTCGCTCCTTTTGGGGTTTTTCGTTTTTATTGATTTTTGTTGTTACCCTTTAGGGTATTTCCAGGAATCCCTGTGGTTCTTCCTTGTCCTCTCCCTTTTTTGGGGTTTTACGGCTGCTGATCCCTTTCACTAGTAAGTGGTGTGTGGTTGGGGACTGACTACTGGGTGATGGTGTCTCCTGGAGGAGAGTTGGCTCAGTTAAGTCTGTCCTCTGGGATCTAGTCGGGCTTTTGGACTATCTGCTGTCATTGTCCTTGGGGTCTTTCTTTTCTTAATGTCTTATCGGCTTCGGACTAAGCAGATTTTTATTTGGTTGTGGTTTCAGGCTCGGTGCCCTAAAATTGGGCCGCCTATTGTACCCTCCCATTTTCGCATTCAGTGTCCTCTATAGCTTGGGTATTGTTTTCCCAAAAGTAATGAATGCAGCTGTGGGGTCTTTCCATTTATGAAGAAAACCATAAATTATGCTTACCTGATCATTTTCTTTTCTTCAGATGGAAATAGTCCACTGCTCCCCACCCGTATTTTTTATGTGGGGCGTCTGCTATTTTTGTTGTTCTGGCACCTTTCACCTTGATATTTCTTCTACTGTTCCTTGGCAGAATGACTGGGGATGAGGGAAGTGGGAGGAGTATTTAAGCCTTTGGCTGGGGTGTCTTTGCCTCCTCCTGGTGGCCAGGTTCTTTTCCCCCAAAAGTAATGAATGCAGCTGTGGACTCTTTCAATCTAAAGAAAAGAAAATTATCAGGTAAGAATAATTAATGGTTTTAGCACAGTTGATGAGGTGAGGCTGGGACAACCATTGAAAGGGGCTGGGAAAGCAGAAAGAGCAGACCACCCTCCCCGCATATGAAAAGAAACATTGCACAAACAGTAGCAAGTAGGAATCTTTGGTCTACATCTGATACTTTGGAGCTTGGCTAAAAAATAAGCAAAACTATATATTGTTACAATAACGGGGTATATATCATCACAAGTATCGCTGTGTCATCATGAGGTTAGAGAGACCTGCACAATGTGCTACCAATAATGGGGTATATATCATCACTGGCATGCGCTGGTCAGGTATTCTGGGTTAAATGTCATTTTTTTTAACATAGTTATAAGCTGTAAATTGCATTGGAATTTTGGCACTTTACCATATGGATGGTAAACATAGCCATGACATAGCTATATAAATGGATCATCTATAAAACATTTTATGCAAAGAAAAATCTAGTAGATAATGTCCCTTTAAAGAAAAACTGGTTGCTGCAGTTTTGGAACGTAGATTTCACTGTAGGTATATAAAGAAGAGTTGCTGGTTAGCACTGGAGTGCAGTGAAAACTAGGTTTCAACATGGTGACTTCCATGATTAGAGGGAGATGGGGAATAACCTCAATACTATACTTATAAAATGTATTTAGTGTTTAATGACCCTTTAACCCCTGCACAGTAGTTAAACACAAAGTTAAAAGTGCTCTCCAGACCAGCACTAAAGAGCTCAACATGGCAGCTTAGCCAATCAGGGGAAACCATATGTGTGTAATCACCAGTCACTGGCCATATTCAGCTTTAGAGCGGAAGTGTATTGGCTCTCTGGAGCTTACTTTGTGTTTTAAAGGGACATAAATGTGCAAAAACAACATGCCCGTATGTATTAGAACATTTTATTGTTCCTTGTATGCAACTATGTGTTTAACCTCTCCATTGCACTACTGGGAGCCAGTTGAACACATCTGGTGAGCCAATGACGAGGCACATCTGCACGGCCATTAATCACTAGTAGTGCATTGCTCCTCCTGAGGCTACTTATTTATGCTCTTCAACTAAGGATACCAAGTGAACAGAGTAAATTAAATAGATGTAAACTGAAAGGTCATTTAAAATGTTAAGCTCTATCTGAACGCTGATACTGTAATTTTGACTTTCATGTCCCTTTCATCTGTTTGTGGGGATTAAACTCAGTCGTGTGTTAAACAATGGTGCAGTAATAAGTCTCTAGGTATTATTATTATTATTATCATTATCATTTATTTAGTGCCGCCAAATTCCGTAGTGCTGGGTACAATGATAGGGGTATACAATGACAAGGATTTGTGATAAAACATAACAAAACTAAACAAATCTAGTACAGGAGGAAGAGGGCCCTGCTCCGGAGAGTTTACAGTCTGCAGGTTTAGGGTGCAGAGATATAAGGTTGGGTAAGTATTGACTGTGTATGTCCCTTTAAATAGAGTAGCTAAGACGTGTAGTTGTAAATGCAGCTTTACGTGATCTTTTAAAGGCAATGAATCTTGTCTGGGACACTGGACTCATATGGTATTGCTGAAAGCTTTGGGGAAATGAGGATATTGGCAGATAGAGAACTACTGGCTGCTTGATGCAGGATTGTCGTTTATGATGTGAGCTGGAAGCCGCAGTGAGTGATGCTCCGTGTCCTGCAATGCACAGAATTAATTACATTTCTACTGTACAGCTTCATCTTCTTCTTTTAAATTCAATTTGGCCTCTGCTTTACTTAAAGTTTATGGAAGTCCCCAGCGTTCTATTATACACGTCCCTTTATATGTGCAGTGAGATTAAGCATACGTTTAGTGCACATATACATACAAATATATAAAGGTAATTCTTTTACTGGGGCTGTATTTACATGATGCCATTTGTATAGATCTCAGGGATTGACAAATCATAGGAGTCAGGGAGCCATAACTAATACAATGTTACCCTTTGTTCCTGGCTTTACTGATTTCCTATATCTGCTCAGTGACTAAAGGGACATGAAATCCCACGTTTCTTTCATGATTCAGATAGAGAATACCATTTTAAACAACTTTCCAGTTTACTTCTATTATCTAATTTGCTTCATTTTCTTGGTATTCTTTGTTGAAGAAGCAGCAATTACTAGGAGCTAGTTAATGCACTGGGTGAGCCAATAACTAGAGGTATATATGTGCCGCCACCAATCAGCAGCTAGCTGCCAAGTAGTGCATTGTTGATCCTGAGCCTACCGAGGTATGCTTTTCAACAATGGATACCAAGAGATCAAAGCAAATCAGATAATAGAAATAAATAAAAAAAATTGCATGTTCTCATGTTTTATCTGAATCATGAAAGTTTTTTTATTGTGGCTTTATTGTCCCTTTAAGTTCTGTGATTTGTAAAGCCCTTGTAACTTTATGACTGTATAAATATGACTTGGCAAACTTCCATTTTGTATTTGTAGTCCTTCAAAATTCAGTGAAAAACTGCTAGTAACACCCTGATTGTTTCTGGGGTCTTCTCACATGGGTAGTTTGTGTGACAGAAATGTCAGCTTGTTAATGTCTTCCAATGTGAAAACAATCACTGAAAAAATAAATAAATATTGAACTGGGTGGCTTATTATATACCCTTTTATAAGTGGTAGTAAAGTTTCTAATTCATATAATCAGATCTGGAATGGAAACAATATTTTAGATGGACTTTAATTCATCCATTCTAATAAAGATCCGCTAAAACTTACTTTTTAATATAGCAATGAAATTGTAATACCCTGCGCTCCAGCCGCCCACATCAAGTGTTTTTTTGTTGATTTTATAAGCCAACGGTTTGAACTGTTCTCCAATCGACGCTCTAGCCATACGGCACTGTGACAATTTTTGTTTTGTGTGGCTAGAGCATCGATTGGAGAACAGTTCAAACCATTAGCTCACAAAAAAATTGCTTTTTTAGTCAGAGGCCGGAGCACAGGGTATTAGAAAGTCCATCTAAAAATATAATTTCTATTCTGAATTTGATTATATGAATTGGAAACTTTACCACCACTTTAAGGAGACAAAAATGGTGGGGAAATAAAAATAAACAAATTTAGAATTTTTTATATAAAATGACCCTTATCTGTTTTTCGCTATGTGCCGATATGGGCCGAACAAACATTGGAAAGCTTGGTGTAGCCGCAGGCTGAGGTCTGCACAGTCATAATCTAATCTGTGTCAGTTTCAGGGTGAAAGATACAAATTGATCATAATTCAGCTTTATTCTGGATCTTGTTAAAAAAAACTTCAGTGTAAGATATAACAGTTAACACTTTCACTGCATAATTTAATGTAGCGCTCCTTTATATATAAATAATATATTTACACTTTACACCTTTTTTTCCCAGCTGTATTGTATATTGCACAAGGTTTCTTCCTATGTGGTGTAGCGTTGTTGCTATTTTCTGCCATTGCAGGCACAGTTTATTAATGTAATGTTCAGATCAGCCTTTCCTGGCTTATACGAGAGAGAATTTAATGATTATGACTGAATTGAAGCTGAAGTTGACGTTGAAGACAGTAAAATGTTAGTAAGGAAGAAGAATTTTCTAAGGTGCTAAGAATGAGGCGATTCTGATATATTAACCCTTTGTTCTTTATGCCTATTCTCATAATAATGCTTTTTGTGGTGCTGTGAGTCGCTGCACAGCACTGATTTCGGTTAAACCTTGGCTCGCTAATTTGTATGAAAGTAAAATGTAGTTACGCTCCTTTCTCTTCAGGACGCAGAATGCAATGCAGATGAGGTAATATTCAGATAATGCATTCTTCTTGCTACAGCAGGGGAAACCTATTTGTGTCCAGTCTCATTTCTTCTATAAAGGTAAGACGAGTCCACGGATTCATCCTTTACTTGTGGGATATTATCCTCCTGCTAACAGGAAGTGGCAAAGAGCACCACAGCAGAGCTGTCTATATAGCTCCTCCCTTAGCTCCACTCCCCAGTCATTCTCTTTGCCTACTCTAAGTACTAGGAAGGGTAAAGTGAAAGAGGTGCTAAAATATTAGTTTTTAATTTCTTCAAGCTAAATGATGCTTCTGTTGAACAGATTTGTAAGGCTGCGACTTGGTCTTCGCTTCATAACTTTTCCAGATTTTACAAATTTGATACTTTTGCTTCTTCGGAGGCTATTTTTGGGAGAAAAGTTCTTCAAGCAGTGGTGCCTTCTGTTTAACCATCTGTCTTGTCCCTCCCGTTCATCCGTGTCCTGTAGCTTTGGTATTGTATCCCAGAAGTAAAGGATGAATCCGTGGACTCGTCTTACCTTTATAGAAGAAAAGTAAATTTATGCTTACCTGATGATAAATTAATTTCTTCTATGGTAAGACAAGTCCACGGCCCGCCCTATCATTTTAAAACAGATTATATTTTTTTGATTTAAACTTCAGTCACCTCTGCACCTTGTAGTTTCTCCTTTTCCTTCCTGTACCTTCGGTCGAATGACTGGGGGGTGGAGCTAAGGGAGGAGCTATATAGACAGCTCTGCTGTGGTGCTCTTTGCCACTTCCTGTTAGCAGGAGGATAATATCCTACAAGTAAAGGATGAATCCGTGGACTCGTCTTACCATAGAAGAAATTAATTTATCAGGTAAGCATAAATTTACTTTTTTTGTTTGTTTTGTTCTACATTTCAAGCCAAACACATTTACATTTTTGGACCCAGTGTTTCACTGCAAAAGGACATACACAGAGGTGGTCACGACTGCCTCCTGCCATATAATAACAACCATTGAATCAGAATAAAGTGCACAAATGTTAATGCAGTCATTTTAATACAAACAATGAACCCTCTTTTAGTTTTAATATAAGTGAGTTTCTCTATTTACAAACTGTAATGTAAAGCTTGAGACAGCCCTGTATATATTGCTTAGGTTGGAGAATGTAAATCTAAAGGTTACTTTAGTGCACAAATAGACTTTAGCATGTTTTACATTACTGTGTGACTGTGTTTAACAGTCACAAATGAGTTACATCCATAGTCAAAGTCTGCTTTATGGCAGCAAGTCACTTCTGCTCCTAAGCAGGTTATGGTTTGGTGAGCCAATCAGGAGTGGTATTTGTGTGTAACCTTCAGCAATGACCAGTGACAATGACCAGTGTGTAGTTCATAGATAGAAGTGCAATGGTGCTTGGTAGCGGCCTTCAAATTTTTAACCCCGTTATGTAAAAAGTGATGTATGTTAAACGTAAAAATTGTTATAATATCTACAGTAGCAAATATAGATACTATGACTATTTGCCATTAACAAAAATCCCATGGTAGTTATATATTATTTAATTTCCTTATTTAAAGGGACATTCAGGTCAAAATTTAAATGCACATGGATGAATTATATCTTTGAACAGAAACATAATTACAATCTACTTATATTGGCAAAAAATGCTTCTAGTAAAAGTTATCACTGTTTTAGTGTTAGCCTTGTTCTCTGCTCGTGCATGTGATGCATAGCTAGATATTCTCAGTGCACCAGCATTTTAAATACTGCAGCTGCTCATAATGCCAGTGGGGCTTGTATCATGTCAGCAATTAACAAATTGGGTCCTTACCAGATAGTACAAGCACCTTAGTCTCTCAGAGCAAGTGCTGTGTTTAAAATGCTGGTGCACGGTGCATACTTAAATACATGTTTGAAACATCTATAGCTTTTATTAGAATCCTTTTTGCTAACAATTGTATATTAAAAATGCTTTTGTTCAAAACTGAAATGCATCATGTGCATTCCAATTTTTGCTGAAATGTCTAAACATGGGCTAAATTACAAGTGAAGCACAAATGTTTGCGTGCGAGCGATATCGGGTTTTATCAATCGTTGGCACGGAGGTTACATCACACTCGTATTACGAGTTGAAAGAAAACACAATTGCATCAAAAATACATTACAAAGTACCCTTACACTCATAATAACACCATCTTATAAAATTATTTAAAAAAAATATTGCACACAAAAGTTATAAAGGCTCAAAGACATATACATGTCAGAAGATGTGTGTGTGCGCATATGTATTTATATGTTTGTATATATGTATTTACAGACATATATACACACATAAATACATATGTACACATATATAGACGTATATACAAGTGCATTGGAGCCCTTTGCAGTTAGGTAGATGAAAGCATATTTTTGCAATATTCATATTTTCATGTCGGGTTAGCGCAAATGAGAATATGCAATCGGATTTGCACGAGAGTGAGGTGTTAGGTTTCACGCCCCCTTTTTTTTTTCTCTGTTGACTTCTTTGGGGGAATACGTGCACGCAATATTCTAACTTTGGATTTTTACACTTGTCGGGTTAGCGTGAGAGCGAAAACAGTTTATTTTCAACTCATAATACAAGTGCAACCTGACGAGCGCAAAAATCTTAATTCTGGCACAATTAACGCTCAAGCGGAAGCGTTAATCAGTGCTCCATTTTAATCTGGCCCTATATTGCAAGTATGACTCGCCTGTAAAACGTGATCAGTAAAGTAAACATAACTTCTGTGCGTCTTTATCTATAAACGTCACTGAATAGAAATAAATGATGTCGCTTCCACTGGTTAACGGTCTCTTGCAAGAGCTATGATAAAACAAATGTAATTCAGACAGAGCATACAATAAATAAAAATTCTCAATATTCCGCTTATCAAATTTACTTCTTTCCCATGATCTTCTGTGTTGAAGAGTTACCTAGGTAGGCATCTCAAGCACTACATGTAAGGAAATAGTGCTGCCATCTAGTGCTCCAGACACGTGCACGCTCCTGAGCTTATGTCCCTGCTTTTCAATGAAAGATATCAAGAGAGCAACATTGTTTAAAATTGTATGCTCTATCTCAGTTTTTCCCAACCACGGTCTTCAAGTACCCCCAACAGGCCAGGTTTTCATTATAGTTGAACTAGAGCGCAGGTGAAATCATCAGCTGATGGGTGAGAGCAGGTTAGTTACCATGGTTACTGATCAGCTGATGGATGAGAGCAGGTTGGTTACTGATCAGCTGATGGATGAGAGCAGGTTGGTTACTGATCAGCTGATGGATGAGAGCAGGTTGGTTACTGATCAGCTGATGGATGAGAGCAGGTTGGTTACTGATCAGCTGATGGATGAGAGCAGGTTGGTTACTGATCAGCTGATGGATGAGAGCAGGTTGGTTACTGATCAGCTGATGGATGAGAGCAGGTTGGTTACTGATTAGCTGGGCGAGAGCAGGTTGGTTACTGATTAGCTGATGGGCGAGAGCAGGTTGGTTACTGATTAGCTGATGGATGAGAGCAGGTTGGTTACTGAATAGCTGATGGATGAGAGCAGGTTGGTTACTGATCAGCTGATGGATGAGAGCAGGTTGGTTACTGATCAGCTGATGGATGAGAGCAGGTTGGTTACTGATCAGCTGATGGATGAGAGCAGGTTGGTTACTGATCAGCTGATGGATGAGAGCAGGTTGGTTACTGATCATCTGATGGATGAGAGCAGGTTGGTTACTGATTAGCTGGGCGAGAGCAGGTTGGTTACTGATTAGCTGATGGATGAGAGCAGGTTGGTTACTGATTAGCTGATGGATGAGAGCAGGTTGGTTACTGATTAGCTGATGGATGAGAGCAGGTTGGTTACTGATCAGCTGATGGATGATAGCAGGTTGGTTACTGATTATCTGATGGTTACTGATCAGCTGATGGATGAGAGCAGGTTGGTTACTGATTATCTGATGGTTACTGATCAGCTGATGGGTGAGAGCAGGTTGGTTACTGATCAGCAGATGGATGAGAGCAGGTTGGTTACTGATTATCTGATGGTTACTGATCAGCTGATGGGTGAGAGCAGGTTGGTTCCTGATTAGCTGATGGGTGAGAGCAGGTTAGTTATGGATCAACTGATTGCAGAGTCTATCTGAATTAAGATAGAGATGTTTTTGGTTTCATGTACCTTTTTAAGGACATAAATGTAATAATTAATCTTTCATGGTTTAGACATAGCATGCAGTTTTAAAAGACTTTTCATTTTACGGCTGCTTTTTCATTCTCTTGATATCTTTTGTTGAAAAACAGAACTGCACTACTGGGCCAGCTGGTGATTGGTGGGTACACACACGCCTTTTGTCATTGGCTAAACAGATGTGTTCAGCTAGCTCCTAGTAATGCATTGCTGCCCTGGATCTCACTTGAACTACCTGTTTTACCACTTTTGCAGGGGTTAAAATATAGAGCTTTTTTTAACAATTATGTTATTAGTTTATTTTAAAATCATGTTTTTGTTAAATTATTATTATTAAATTGACCAATGAATCAAACCATTTCAATTATTTTTTTTCTCTTATTCTAAACCATTTATGTAGCAGCTGCCAAACTACTTGCTGTGGACAGATCTAATTTTCTATATATATATTTTCCAGCTTACTTTTGTTTGTTTCAAGGAATCTCATTCCTGGGAGAAACAAATTGTCAGAAGTGATAAAAAGCAAAATGTGGTTAACTTGAAAAATGTATTTCGATGGCGATAACCATCATCTCTTATCTGAAGATCCAGCTTGAGGTGAACAAATTGTTTACGGTTCTGCTGATATCTGTACAGAAGTGGATTTTAATACATTTGGCATATCTAGCTGGTGAGCTTCTTGCTAGGAAATTATGCAATGTACTGTAGCTCATTTTTGCTATATTGTCTGAATTCTTAAAGGGGCATGGAAATGATGCAGAAATGTTAATGTACCACTTTGATTTTTTTATGTGAGCACATTATGTTTATAAAAAATATGCTTGTGAAGTATTTACATACAGTATTTTTTTGAACTGGCAGCTTCCAGGTCTAAAACAATAATTTATTCATATAAGACTTAAGTTCCATTAAGAACTGACGCGTTTCGACAAACAGCCATACTCCTAGATACATACTACATTGTGATACAAACTTCAATTTAAAATCTCTACGTTGGACATTTATTGGCCACATAAAATCAAATATGCAGGTGTAAATGAATTAAATTGTTATAAACGTGCTGAGAGTACTTTGAACACTGTGTTGAAGGAGACATGCAGTCATACACATTATCTAAGAACAATTTTAGATAATTACATCATAATTCAAAATACAATAATTTTGCACCTTAGAGGGATTTTTTTGTTTTAACAAAAAACTGTAAGTAAAATTGATACCCAGTCCATTTTTTGTATGTTGATTAGCACCATTATAAATAAAACACGTGAAGATGTTTTGTGACACTTACTTCAAATAAAAAAATCTGGGTATAAAAATGAAAATACAATAAAATACTATTTTTTATGGGAATTTAGTGTCGGGCACCTCCTGCCTGCGCTGTTTTATTTTATTTTGGTTTGGAGTAGCTCAGCAAATCAGAAGCTGCATCACCGAGCTGACGCTCTGTCATGAATGTTATTAATGAGCTCACCTGAGAGAATTGGAAGCGACAATACTTTGTTACTTTCATAGCCCTTTTAACTAAATGTTTGTGCACTGATTGGTCAATACAGGAGCAACACACAACATTCTATTGGAAGATTTGTCTTGTGTCTGTACCGCATTATAGTCTCTCGTTTAAGGTAAGTTGGGTATGAAACCCAAAACATTTTCTTTCATGATTCAGATAGAGCAGCAATTTTAAACAACTTTCTAATTTACGTCTATTATCAAATTTTATTCGTTCTGTTAGTAACTTTTGTTGCAAAGCAGGGATATAAGCTCAGGAGTGTGCACGTGTCTAGAACACTATATGGCAGCACTATTTCCTGCCATGTAGTTCTCCAGATACCTACATAGGTATCTTTTCAACAAAGAATAACATGGGAACAAAGCAAATTTGATAAACGAAGTAAATTTTTTTTTTTATTGTTTGCTCTGTCTGAATCACAAAAGGAACATTTGTGATTTCAATTCCCTTTAAGATATATATTTATTCAATGAACTTATTTCTTTTAAAAGTGAAATGAAATGGGTTTCTGTCAGTTGTAATGCTCTGACGATGGCTGCAACTGCATTTCTTGTGCCCAGTCTCATATATCATAGTCTGACAGCAGCTGCAAACAGCATTTTATTTAAGTGATCGATTTCTGTAACGCAATGACAATACGTTAGGCCATCAAAGACGACTCATCTGAATTTATCAACTGTCCTTTTGGTTAGGAATCATTTACATTCCTTAAGAAAGGATTTAGCTGGCATCTCATGAATGCCTTTGCCAGCCACAGAAGCTTTCACTCAATTTAATTAGAACAAACCATCTGCTGGCAACACTGCTTAAATCTGACCAAAACCTATCGCTGCCAAGAACGGGGGGAAAAGCGAAGCACAAGTTCTTTATGCGGCGGCATCTCTTTTCTGACGAGGCATCAGCATTCATTCTTTTATCTTTATAAATTTGTCTAAATATAAAGCTGATATAATTTTATTTTAGAAGAGTTATTTCTGTGTTAGACATAGAAGTGCTTAAAATGGTCTACTGTGTTGAAACTTGCGCATTACTGTGCTATTGCTTGATTATAATTATGTAATTAACTCAGGGGTCAAGTCGGGCGGGAACGCATGGAAACGGAGTTCCTGCACTATTTTTACAGGAGGAACTAAGTTCCCTCTGGACAGAGAACAGAGATGCTTCAGTAAACACTGCTGCTGCTGGTGGGAGGAGCTGGAGCACAGTCTGGTTAGAAGGATAGGGAGATCCTCTAGTAATGGGCAGTAACACTTCCTACAATACACTAAATGTAAGACTGTCAGCGGTCCTGCTGTGTGATCACCCCGCAATGTGTGTAACACATGGTGCTTACATTTCTGTGTGGCTTGCTCTGGGGTTATTTATCTCCCCTCAACAAAAATAGGACTATTGCATCTTAAGTGGGTGAGACTCTGTGACAGAGGAGGACTCTCAGGGCCAACGGCAACCATTCAACCCTTAATTGGATTTAATTTGCTTTCATTAGCCAAAGTGTATAGATTATATACACTTAAATACAGTGTGTGTGTATAAAAAACACTATTGATTGTGAGCGGGGACGGGGGGAAGTCATGGTGAGTTCCCACACTTTTTTTTTTTTTTTTTTTTTAAGGACTTGACCCCTGAATTAACCCCTGTAAACACATAGTTAAAGTCCACTCCAGAGCACTCGTACACTACTAGGACCAAGCTGAACACATCTGGTGAGCCAATGACAAGAGGCATATATGTGTAACCACCAATCACCAGCTAGCTTCCAATTGTGCACTTCAGTTCCTGAGCCTACTGAGGAATATGTAAGTGTCTCAAAACCGCACGCTCTATCTCACTGGTTTTCAAACCTGGCCTCCCCGACAAGCCAGATTTTCAGGATCACCTTGGATGAGAGCAGGTAAAGTAACCATGGTTACTAATCAGCTGATTACTTCACCTGTGCTCCAGTTCAGTTATCCTCACAATCTGACCTGTTAGGGATACAGGTTTGAAAACCAGTGGAGTATCTGAACCATGTAAGAGCTGTATCTTATGTATGAAAAAGAGAGACAACTGTCTCTATATATTTAGGTTAGTGCTTAGTATTTTATACCAAAATAAATCAAGCTTTTTATAAGTATTCTCTAAAGCTGAACAGGCAAATCTTATCATTTTATATCACTGGATATGGAAGGTTCTTGCAAAAAGTTTTAATGCTGGTTTGACCATTTTCAGTGGTGTCTGTAATTAAAGCTCAGTCGGATTGAATACTCTATAACACCAATGCAGAGTCTAGTTATTTTATTCTGTTGTCTGCCTGGTTAGAATTACTGTTAGGCTGAAGATTTTATTGCAAATCATGAAATGTCATCGTTTTTACATTTTTAGATACCAATAAATAAAAACCAGTACGATTTGAAATACGGCTGTTAAATCAAATCTATATTCCTAAATTATTTTACTGTTCTAAGTAAATCCTGCAAGAAGGTGAAATATGAATGTGCTGTCTATTACCATTTTAGTTGCTTTATCAGATTATTATTTCCCGTTTTTTCATATCTGAAGGAAAAATAGCTGAAAATACAAATAAAGTTTAACTGCCTTTAAACTTTATTGACAAATAGAGTTAAAACAATCAGCTAATTTCTATATTGATTTAGTTGCATTTGTGAGTTAGGTCTTAAATCGCATTCAGGCGTGATGATTAAAGCTAGATAATGGGACACTGAACCCCAATTTTTTTTTTCTTTCATGATTCAGATAGAGCAGCAATTTCTAGTTTACTCCTATTAATTTTTCTTCGTTCTCTTGTTATCTTTATTTGAAATGGCAAGAATATAAGCTTAGGAGCCAGCTAATTTTTTGTTCGGGACCCTGGGTAGCTCTTGCTGATTGGTGGCTACATTTAGTCACCAATCAGCATGCACTACCCAGGTTTACATTCCTGCTTTTTCAAATAAAGATACCAAGAGATCGAAGAAAAAATGATAATAGGTCTAAATTAAAAAGTTGCTTAATTTGAGTGTTTGATTCAACACAGCATCCACTTCTTCCTTATAAATTATTGTTGTGTTTTTTTTTAATTGTTTTTTTTTATTATTTATTTATTTTCTTCTTCCCACCTACATCAGTGTTTATCTTGTTTTTTTTCCTTCCTTTTGTGTTAATATCAATGCATCTGAGATATTGCTTTAATTGTTGATTGTAAAGACACAAGTTAGAGGGTCAATACAACAAAATGTACAATACTTGTGACTTTAACTTAATATCTCTAATAAAGTTTGAAAACTTTAAAAAAATTTTTTTTGCTCTATCTGAATCATCATAAAAGAAAAAAAAATTGGGTTCAGTGTCCCTTAACAAAACAAAGAACAACAACATAATTCATCATTTGTATACAAATATAGCAGAGCAAGTGTGACCACGTCGCAGACTTTCCTTACTTACTCCCCCCCCCCCCGACTCTTGCTTTCTTTGCTTTAAAAATAAGTAAATAAATGTGTTACTTTTTCTTTAAAAAAAAGTTGGATACATCTTGTTGAAAATGTTGTTCTGTACCATTTGTTTATGTACAGTAGTAACTATTATTGCTATGTGCTGTGTCTAAAATTATACTGACCTATAAAAATGTAAAAACAGTTTTTAAAGTGTTAGGTACAATATCAATTTCCCCAGGAAAGATGGCATTTTACAAGCCTAGTAACGTGCAGTGAAATCTTCCTTGTAGTTGTGAAATAGGAGTGAAAAATGGCAGATGATGATTTACTCTTGTTAGTAATAGTCACTTGGCAGTATGCAAAATAATTCATTACAAATAATAATAAAAACTATCCCATGGCTGTTCCATTCACAAATGTAATTTTTGAAGCTGGGTATATGTTTTTTTAGATTTGTTTGTAACAAATTATTATGCATAATTAATATTCCTTTATATAAGAGAACACACTCTTTGTCATTAATAATTGTCTAAGGGCTAAGTGCCCCCAATGTGCGTTTGGTGTCAGCACACCAGGCATTTTCTTTTTTGTCTGAATTGTACTGTAGTATGGATCAGCAGCCGATGGTTCTATTAAAGACCAAGCTTTACATACCAATGTCATGACAACTTGCCTCTCACGTAATGGGTCTGTATGCAATGTGTTCAGACTTTCACAATAGCAGCACTGTTGAAATGCCACTGCTGTGATAAAGGAGAATGCATTTTAATTGATTTCTCTTTTTAGCTTAATTCTAGTGATTATAGCGCTGTGAAGTGTCTGGAATGCACCTTGTTGCTGCATGAATAAAATATAAACATTATTACTCTTCTAAATAAATGATATAGAGAGAGGTTTAGAATCATGAGTTCTATTTTAGTTTTTTATTACTTTCTCATCTGCATCATCAGAAATATTGTATTATGTCCAACCCCTTAGTGAGAACTTCAGCCCAAACGTTTACACAAACATTACTTTATTTGACTGTCTGATACTGCAAATATATATATAAAAAAATGTACTATTTGTGACTAAACTGTTTCTCTCTTATAAAGCATGTATTTGTGTTACGTTTGTGTGTACAAACAAGGGCACGTTTAGATGTGGGTGAAGAGAGTCGGGGCGTGCGATTTTGTGAGGGTGTCGAATTATTTTTCATATTCTACTACTGATTGTAATTACCATAATCTTAAAAGTTACCATATTCAAATAAACGTGTGGTTTATTTAAAGGGGCATGAAAGACAACTTTTAAAATGTATTGATTATCTCAGAGCATGCAATTTTAAAGCTTTCCAATTTTACTTTGTACTCTAGGTGCCTTTTGTTGGAGAGCATACTTATGAAGGCTCATGAATGGCTACATTTCTTGAGCTCTATGTGGGAGCTTTGTTTGCAACAATGCGTTTACCAGTGTTCTACATTGTTGAGTAGAATAACACAGCAGTGATAACAATCATTTATAACATTATTAAAAACATTGCTACAAACACTGGTGCCATATACCTCACAGAACACATGGACACTCCTGAACCTACCTAGGTATGCTCAAAAAATGATACCAGGAGGGGAAAAAAGTAAATTTTACTATAGAAGTGTATGTATATGTGTATGTGTGCATGTATATATGTGTGTGTATATATATATATATATATATGTGTGTGTGTGTGTATATATATATATATATATATATATATATATATATATATATATATATATATATATATTTCTTTCATGTAATTAACAAGAGTCCATGAGCTAGTGACGTATGGGATATACATTCCTACCAGGAGGGGCAAAGTTTCCCAAACCTTAAAATGCCTATAAATACACCCCTCACCACACCCACAAATCAGTTTTACAAACTTTGCCTCCAAGGGAGGTGGTGAAGTAAGTTTGTGCTAGATTCTACGTTGATATGCGCTCCGCAGCAAGTTGGAGCCCGGTTTTCCTCTCAGCGTGCAGTGAATGTCAGAGGGATGTGAAGAGAATATTGCCTATTGAATGCAGTGATCTCCTTCTACGGGGTCTATTTCATAAGGTTCTCTGTTATCGGTCGTAGAGATTCATCTCTTACCTCCCTTTTCAGATCGACGATATACTCTTATATTTACCATTTCCTCTACTGATTCTCGTTTCAGTACTGGTTTGGCTTTCTACAAACATGTAGATGAGTGTCCTGGGGTAAGTAAGTCTTATTTTCTGTGACACTCTAAGCTATGGTTGGGCACTTTATTTATAAAGTTCTAAATATATGTATTCAAACATTTATTTGCCTTGACTCAGAATGTTCAACTTTCCTTATTTCCAGACAGTCAGTTTCATATTTGGGATTATGCATTGAATTATCATATTTTTTCTTACCTCAAAAATTTGACTTTTTTCCCTGTGGGCTGTTAGGCTCGCGGGGGCTGAAAATGCTTCATTTTATTGCGTCATTCTTGGCGCTGACTTTTTTGGCGCAAAAATTCTTTTCCGTTTCCGGCGTCATACGTGTCGCCGGAAGTTGCGTCATTTTTTGACGTTATTTTGCGTCAAAGATGTCGGCGTTCCGGATGTGGCGTCATTTTTGGCGCCAAAAGCATTTAGGCGCCAAATAACGTGGGCGTCTTTTTTGGCGCTAAAAAATATGGGCGTCATTTTTGTCTCCACATTATTTAAGTCTCATTATTTATTGCTTCTGGTTGCTAGAAGCTTGTTCACTGGCATTTTTTTCCCATTCCTGAAACTGTCATTTAAGGAATTTGATCAATTTTGCTTTATATGTTGTTTTTTTCTTTTACATATTGCAAGATGTTCCACGTTGCAACTGAGTCAGAAGATACTACAGGAAAATCACTGCACAGTGCTGGAGCTACCAAGCTAAGTCTGCTATAAACTTTTGGTATCTGTTTTCTCCAGCTGTTATTTGTATTGCATGTCATGTCAAACTTATTAATGCAGATAAAATTTCCTTTAGTACTGTTACATTACCTGTTGCTGTCCGTCAACATCTAATTTTCAGAGTGTTCCTGATAACATAAGAGATTTTATTTTTTAAATCCATTAAGAAGGCTATGTCTGTTATTTCTCCTTCTAGTATACATAAAAGTCTTTTAAAACTTCTCTTTTTTTCAGATGAATTTTTAAATGAACATCATCATTCTGATACTGTCTCAGAGGTTGATGCTGATAAATCTTTGTATTTGTTCAAGATGGAATTTATTCGTTCTTTACTTAAAGAAGTGTTATTTGCATTAGAAATAGAGGATTCTGGTCCTCTTGATACTAAATGTAAACGTTTAAATAAGGTTTTTAAATCTCCTGTAGTTATTCCAGAAGTGTTTTATCTCCCTGATGCTATTTCTGAAGTAATTTCCAGGGAATGGAATAATTTGGGTAATTTATTTACTCCTAGACGTTTAAGCAAATTATATCCTGTGCCATCTGACAGATTAGAGTTTTTTGGGACAAAAATCCCTAAGGTTATGGGGCTGTCTCTACTCCTGCTAATGTACTACTATTCCTATGGCAGATAGTACTTCATTTAAGGATCCTTTAGATAGGAAAATTGAATCTTTTCTAAGAAAAGCTTACTTATGTTCAGGTAATCTTCTTAGACCTGCTATATTTTTAGCGGATGTTGCTGCAGCTTCAACTTTTTGGTTAGAAGCTTTAGCGCAACAAGTAACAGATCATAATTTTATAGCATTATTATTATTCTATAACATGCTAATAATTTTATTGGTGATACCATCTTTTGATATCATTAGAGTTGATGTCAGGTATATGTCTCTAGCTATTTTAGCTAGAAAAGCTTTATGGATTAAACTTGGAATGCTGTCATGTCTTCTAAGTCAACTTTGCTTTCCCTTTCTTTCCAGGGTAAATAATCATTTCGTTCCTTTCCTCACAACAAGGAACAAAAGCCTGATCCTTCATCCTCAGGAGCGGTATCAGTTTGGAAACTATTTCCAGTTTGGAATATATCCAAGCCTTATAGAAACCTATAGCCAGCTCCTAAGTATCTATGAAGGTGCGGCCCTTATTCCAGCTCAGCTGGTATGGGGCAGATTACGTTTTCTTCAAAGAAATTTGGATCAATTCCGTTCTTAATCTCTGGTTTCAGAAACATTGTTTCAGAAAGGTACAGAATTGGCTTCAAGTTAAGGCCTCCTGCTAAGAGATTCTTTTCTTTCCCGTGTCCCAGTTGACACAGCAAGGCTCAGCATTTCTGAAATGTGTTTCAGATCTAGAGTTGGCTGGAGTATTTATGCCAGTTCCAGTTCTGGAACAGGGGCTGGGGTTTTATTTTATCTCTTCATGGTACCAAAGAAGGTCAATTCCTTCAGACCAGTTCTGGATCTATCATTATTGAATCGTTATGTTAGGATACCAACATTCAAGATGGTTACTGTAGGACTATCCTGCCTTTGTTTAGCAAGGGCATTATATGTCTACAATAGATTTACAGGATGTGTATCTGCATATTCCGATTCATCCAGATCACTTTTAGTGTCTGAGATTCTCTTTTTAGACAAGCATTACCAGTTTTGTGGCTCTACTGTTTGGCCTAGCCTCAGTTCCAAGAATTTTTTTCAAAGGTTCTCGGTGCCCTTCTTTCTGTAATCAGAAAATAGGGTTTTGGTATTTCCTTATTTGGACGATATCTTGGTACTTGCTCAGTCTTCTCATTTTCGAAGAATCTCATACGAATCGACTTGTGTTGTTTCTTCAAGTTCATGGTTGGAGGATCAATTTACCAATCAGTTCATTGATTCCTCAGACAAGGGTAACCTTTTTAGGTTTCTAGATAAATTCAGTGTCTATGACTCTGTCCTTGTCAGACAAGAGAAGTTTAACATTGATATCAGCTTGTCAAAACCTTCAGTCACAATCATTCCCTTTGGTAGCCTTATGCATGGAAATGTTGGGTCTTAGGACTGCCGCATCAGATGCGATCTCCTTTGCTCGTTTTCACATGCGACCTCTTCAGCTCTGTATGCTGAACCAATGGTGCAGGGATTACTCAAAGATATCTCAATTAATATCTTTAAACCGATTTTACGACACTCTCTGACATGGTGGACAGATCACCATCGTTTAGTTCAGGGGGCTTCTTTGTTCTTCCGACCTGGACTATAATCTCAACAGATACAAGTCTTACAGGTTGGGGAGCTGTGTGGGGGTATCTGACGGCACAAGGGGTTTGGGAATCTCAGGAGGTGAGATTTCCGATCAATATTTTGGAACTCCGTGCAATTTTCAGAGCTCTTCAGTCTTGGCCTCTTCTGAAGAGAGAGTTGTTCATTGTTTTCAGATAAGACAATGTCACAACTGTGGCATACATCAATCATCAAGGAGGGACTCACAGTCCTCTGGCTATGAAAGAAGTATCTCGAATTTTGGTTTGGGCGGAATCCAGCTCCTGTCTAATCTCTGCGGTTTATATCCCAGGTATGGACAATTGGAAAGCGGATTATCTCAGTCGCCAAACGTTGCATCCGGGCGAATGGTCTCTTCACCCAGAGGTATTTCTTCAGATTGTTCAAATGTGGGAACTTCCAGAAATAGATCTGATGGCTTCTCATCTAAACAAGAAACTTCCCAGGTATCTGTCCAGATCCCGGGATCCTCAGGCGGAGGCAGTGGATGCATTTTCACTTCCTTGGAAGTATCATCCTGCCTATATCTTTCCGCCTCTAGTTCTTCTTCCAAGAGTAATCTCCAAGATTCTGAAGGAATGCTCGTTTGTTCTGCTGGTAGCTCCGGCATGGCCTCACAGGTTTTGGTATGCGGATCCTGTCCGGATGGCCTCTTGCCAACCGTGGACTCTTCCGTTAAGACCAGACCTTTTGTCTCAAGGTCCTTTTTTCCATCAGGATCTGAAATCCTTAAATTTAAAGGTATGGAGATTGAACGCTTGATTCTTGGTCAAAGAGGTTTCTCTGACTCTGTGATTAATACTATGTTACAGGCTCGTAAATCTGTATCCAGAGAGATATATTATAGAGTCTGGAAGACTTATATTTCTTGGTGTCTTTCTCATCATTTTTCTTGGCATTCTTTTAGAATACCGAGAATATTACAATTTCTTCAGGATGGTTTAGATAAGGGTTTGTCCGCAAGTTCCTTGAAAGGTCAAATCTCTGCTCTTTCTGTTCTTTTTCACAGAAAGATTGCTATTCTTCCTGATATTCATTGTTTTGTACAAGCTTTGGTTCGTATAAAGCCTGTCATTAAGTCAATTTCTCCTCCTTGGAGTTTGAATTTGGTTCTGGGGGCTCTTCAAGCTCCTCCATTTGAACCTATGCATTCATTGGATATTAAATTACTTTCTTGGAAAGTTTTGTTCCTTTTGGCCATCTCTTCTGCCAGAAGAGTTTCTGAATTATCTGCTCTTTCTTGTGAGTCTCCTTTTCTGATTCTTCATCAGGATAAGGCGGTGTTGCGAACTTCTTTTGAATTTTTACCTAAAGTTGTGAATTCCAACAACATTAGTAGAGAAATTGTGGTTCCTTCATTATGTCCTAATCCTAAGAATTCTAAGGAGAAATCGTTGCATTCTTTGGATGTTGTTAGAGCTTTGAAATATTATGTTGAAGCTACGAAATCTTTCTGTAAGACTTCTAGTCTATTTGTTATCTTTTCCGGTTCTAGGAAAGGCCAGAAAGCTTCTGCCATTTCTTTGGCATCTTGGTTGAAATCTTTAATTCATCTTGCCTATGTTGAGTCGGGTAAAATTCCGCCTCAGAGAATTACAGCTCATTCTACTAGGTCAGTATCTACTTCCTGGGCGTTTAGGAATGAAGCTTCGGTTGACCAGATCTGCAAAGCAGCAACTTGGTCCTCTTTGCATACTTTTACTAAATTCTACCATTTTGATGTATTTTCTTCTTCTGAAGCAGTTTTTGGTAGAAAAGTTCTTCAGGCAGCGGTTTCAGTTTGAATCTTCTGCTTATGTTTTTTGTTAAACTTTATTCTGGGTGTGGATTATTTTCAGCAGGAATTGGCTGTCTTTATTTTATCCCTCCCTCTCTAGTGACTCTTGTGTGGAAAGATCCACATCTTGGGTAGTCATTATCCCATACGTCACTAGCTCATGGACTCTTGTTAATTACATGAAAGAAAACATAATTTATGTAAGAACTTACCTGATAAATTCATTTCTTTCATATTAACAAGAGTCCATGAGGCCCACCCTTTTTTGTGGTGGTTATGATTTTTTTTTGTATAAAGCACAATTATTCCAATTCCTTATTTTATATGCTTCGCACTTTTTTTCTTATCACCCCACTTCTTGGCTATTCGTTAAACTGATTTGTGGGTGTGGTGAGGGGTGTATTTATAGGCATTTTAAGGTTTGGGAAACTTTGCCCCTCCTGGTAGGAATGTATATCCCATACGTCACTAGCTCATGGACTCTTGTTAATATGAAAGAAATGAATTTATCAGGTAAGTTCTTACATAAATTATGTTATATATATATATGCTCTATCTTGTTGCTTTTAATCGCATGTATCCAGTGCTTCTAGCAATATGTAGGGGTGATCACCGCTTGTTCTGCTATGGACAAATATTTTGCTAGGTTGTATAATACAAATTTATTAACCTTTTAGTAGACTGTCATAGAGCTTGTTAAAGGGACATTTTGCACTGTAAATGTGTCTCCTTTTTAAAGAGTTCACAAAGATCCCTTTTACCTACTGGTGTATGTTAAATTATTTACAAACCTCTCCTTTACCCATTTTTTTTTTGTCTTTGGAACAGCTGATTTTGCAGTTTGAAAAATCCACCTAAACTAACAATATTACTTTTTGTATTCTCTGTAGAAAAGATATGCAAATATGATGCAATAGAATAAGCCAACCGATCAGTGGGGGGGTGGGAGAGGTGTACTAAAATTCCATCATAGGACAGTAAATGCAACACAAGTCTCAGATTTCACTGTAGGACAGCCAACGCAACACAAGTCTCAGATTTCACCATAGAGCGGCCAACACAACAAAAGCCTCTGATTTCACCGTAGGACAGCCAATGCAACACAAGTCTCAGATTTCACTGTAGGACAACCAACACAACACAAGTCTTGGATTTCACTGTAGGACAGCCAACACAACACAAGTCTTGGATTTCACTGTAGGACAGCTAATGCAAAACAAGTCTCAAATTTCACTGTAGGACAGCCAACACAACACAAGTCTTGGATTTCACTGTAGGACAGCTAACGCAACACAAGTCTCGGATTTCACTATAGGGAAGCCAATGCAGCACAAGTCTCAGATTTCACTGTAGGACAGTCAAAATAACATAAGTCTTGGGTTTCACCGTAGGACAGGCAACACAACACAAGCCTTAGATTTCACCTTAGGACAGCTAACAGAACGCAAGCCTCAGATTTCACCTTAGCACAGCCAATGCAACACAAGTCTTGGATTTCACTGTAGGACAGCCAATGTAACATAAGTCTCAGATTTTACCATGGGGCAACCAACACATGTTTTTCTGTAGAACAGCCTCTGAATTCAGCATGGGAGACAGAGTTCCCCCACTGGGGCCTCTAGATTGGGCTCCCCCACTGGGTTGTCACAGAAGACTCACAATCTGGGGTTGGATAAAGTTAGCAGAGTCTTCTGTTCCAGCCATATCTACATGGTGATCGTGGGAATTTTATGAATATGTATATCACAAGTCATGTTTAAGTGATAGAAACATACTGAATTTGGTTTAAAGGGGCATAAACATTTATGATTCAAATAGCATTCAGTTAAAAAAAAAAAATTCCCCTATTCTAAAATGTACCTCTTTAATAGATTTCCTTCTGATAAGAGTAAATAGGAAAGCTTAATTTTCACTTCCATGCTCTTAATGAATAATTTTTACTTTATGTAGAAAAGTTATCATGTCAAGAATACTGCACAGCAATTTTCCTTTTGTTATTTATGATGAGATGACATCCAAAATAATAATATTCTAAAATGTAAAAGGAAACAGTTCTGCAGAGTTGACCACTAAGGGATTAAGTCTTAATATTATTGAGTGGTTTGTTTTTATGGGCCATTTCTCTTGACTAATATACTTTACTTACTGGAACCGCAGATTATTTCTCTCTGCAAGATCTCTTCACTTGGAAAAAAAATTGTAACTTTAATATAGCGTGAAAACCCTTTGACCTTTTGTCTCATGGATACAAATGATTAGCTATTTCTTCTGCAGAACTTCAGCACCAAATGCTTTACCAAGGATGAATCCCACATGTTTAAAAGCATTCTGCCAATTTAAGATATTTAATATTATTTTATTGTACAGATTATAAACCTCTAAAATGGAACACATTTTTACTAATAAGTTTGCTGCTGCATTATAGAGATTATTAGCAATAAATTTAACCACAGTTGTAAAATATTTATGCTAATCATGATCTAGTTGAAAAGCTTTGCCTTGAATAGAGAATTGTTTGCTTACGCAAACATCCTTTCACAATTTCCCCCTTGCTATTTACATATGATTTGTTCGTTAGTAATTATTTTGTTTTCTTTTCTAATGATCTGCATCAGAAACATGGATTCTTTGTAAAACACTGCAATGCAGTCATGTGTGCATGTATTTGTCAATAAAAAGGTACAATTGGTCGAATACATAGCTTTTCAATTCAGTCATTGTTATGCAAATCAGGCATTCATTTAAATTAACTAGAATTTTTTTTATCTGTTTTTGTTTTAATAAGATATTGATTTCTCAATCAATCTTTGAATTAAGAAAATAAACAGATCACTTACTGGCTATTTAGACATATTTGCTCTTTTTATTTTGTTAGCAAGTAGGGCTTTATAACCACCTAATGTTTATTTTATGATATCATTCAAGCTTCTTTGGTTCAATCGTCATATATCAAGGAAATAAAGTGCCCTACTCGCTTTCTTGGGTTAAATGGTTTCCAAAACATGTGAACGCATTGGAAATAAGACCCACCTTAGGTAAACTTGTAGTATGTTGTTCAAAATCTATGTAAAACAAGGACATAAGCTAAGATAACCGGTTCTAAAAAGGAAACCACTACATCAGGGGTCCACAAACTTGGCACCCCAGATGTTTTTGAACTAAATTTCCCATGATGCTGAGATACTCTTAAGGCTGTCTGAGCATTATGGGAAATGTAGTCCAAAACATCTGGGGTGCCAAGGTTGCTGACCCCTGTACTACATGGTACATACAGATGCTTTCTCAATAATGTATGCATCTGTAATATTTAAACTGAAGGGATGCATTTCAATGTCTTGTTTTGCTCACAGAGGTTTGTGCTGCTCTCTTCTACTGTAGGTTGTGTAAGAGGTGTTGTGTCAGTATGTTTCTAGAAACAAGGTCCTGATGTACTCACTAACTGTGTAGGTGTTGATAAAATTAAGAAACTCTCTGCTAGGGTTAGGTGGTGTGCAGCCTTGATGACTTGATGTAGAGTTAATCATTGATATTTCTAAGGAGAGTTAAGCATTGTACAGTACTGCTGCTAGATTTAAATCCCTAGTCAATTTTATATTAATTCAAATCATGGTTTTCTACATAAAGATTTATTTTTTTAGAATAAAAACGTTTGTTTTATCAGACAATTACTGGTTTGGTTATATACCATTTGAAATACATACATAGAGCATTACAATTAAATTATTGTGATGTGAACAATCTCCAGTTTAAATGGTTTATATTTGCTCAATTTTGAGGCTGTATTTTATTGAAAGGAGAAACATTATTACCTTAATAAAAGCAATTTGTATAGTATTTTTATCTAACTAAAACAATAACATTATATTTCATGTTTAGTGCTTGCCCCTCCCTCCTCACAGGTAGGTCCTTGTGCAGATCTATTCCACTGCAAACAATCTTCTATTCATTAATAAACTTAGTAAGGGTTGAATCTCTGTGCATAGATGTGCAAAGGCGAAATGTCATTAAAGGGGAAGTAAAGTAAAAATTAAACTTTCATGATTCAGAAAGAACATTTTCAATTTTAAACAACTTTTCAGTTTACTTCTTTTATCTAATTAGCTTAGTTCTCTGAGGAGCAATGCAATATTGTGAGCCAACTTCTTGTCATTGGGTCACCTAACGTATTCATCTAGCTCCCAGTAAAGCATTGCTCTCCGTCAACAATGGATACAAAGTAAATACATCTGAAAATGGTATGCTCTATCTGAAGCATGAGTTTATGTCCCTTTAAGGTCCGTTTCTGAACTCTGTTTATTTTAGAACTTTTGCTGTGAAGAATTGGCATGTTATTTTGGTAGACACAGATTCACAGTTTTGAGAACTACAAAACATTCGTAATGAAAAATGGATATTCATTTCATTTTCATGAAACAAATATCTGAATGACAGCACCAACGAAATTTAAAGAAAATGGAAAAATACTGACAAAATGTGTCAGTATTAATTTATTTTCTTTAAATTACCATTAAGGGGTTGAATTTAAATATATATTGTCTCTACTGAGGTAAAAAAACAACACAAACACTTAAATAAATAAATTAAAAAAAAACATCAAATTAAAAAAATGGAGTTCATAAAGACTTGTAAAGGAGGAAGAAAAATGTTATATGAAGGTTATGCATACATTGTAGACAAAAAAAAAAAAGAAAATGTAACATATTGGAGATGTGAAAAAAAAGGTTTTTGTGGAGGAAGGCTAAAAACCATTAATGATATAATTGAAAAAGATGCATCAAATCATTCACATCCACCTAAATGCAGCAAGAATTTTATCTATGAAAACAATTGAAAAAAATAAAAGAAGTTGCTAAAAATTCAGAAGAAGTAACATCAAGCATAATACAAAATTGCACATCTAATTTCCCCCTTGAAGCAGCAGCAGCTCTACCTAAAAAAGAAACTTGCCAGAATGGTACGTCGACATCGAACAACACCAAATGGAAACATTTTAAATGATGATTTAAGAAAAACAACCAGAGGAGAAGATTTCATCATGTACGAAAGTGAAAATGTAATCATTATATACAAATCGTTTGTGGGAAACGGCACTCGCCAAATAAACATCAACCAGGTGCTCGGCAGGGCAAATACACACAGTATAGTAGAACTGGGTCCAACGGACGGCCTCCGTTGTTGAATGTGATCCAAGAACAGCCGGCACACAGGAAATTTTGCAAAAATCCGATTTATTCAACATTTATTTTGTTGAATAAATCGGATTTTTGCAAAATTTCCTGTGTGCGGGCTGTTCTTGGATCACATTCAACAACGGAGGCCGTCCATATATATATATATATATATATATATATATATATATATATATATATATATATATATATTTTATGTATATGTAACTCCCACATAATCAGAGGCAATCCAGGATTTCTCCAAAACAAAAAGTCAAATTTATTGACGTTTTGGGGAATAAAACTCCCCTTTTTCAGAACATACAGTGTACACAACAACCATGCTTAAATAAGGTGACAATAAAACCAGATACCTCCTTCTTCCTGTCAAATTGGCATCATTTCCAGTATAGGTTAATGTGCTCCCGGAAGTTAAAAACATTCACTTCCGGGACTATCGTGTTATTTTCATATCCATAAAGTGTACATAAAGATTCCTACTTACATATAAAGGTTACCCACTTGGATAACAACCCATCAATTTCTCATACTTCATTGTATTGTGACCTAAAATACCAAATTAATATAGTGTCAATTATGTGTGCGGTGTCATACCATTCAGCCACACGTACCTTGAAACTGGAAGTTCCATCACTTCCGGTTTCGATCCTGCTGGAATTTTTGTTTACAAACACACAAGTGTTTCTTAGTGCATGAGTTCACATGTAAAATGTACCTATGCAAGTGAGAATATGACAACATAAGGTGAGAAACATTACGTGGTAAACAATTTTAAATTCTCAAAACCAAACAAAGTGATAATGCAATTTTAAAACTTAGAGGATCTGCATCACGCTCGGATAACGTAACCCATATGTTAGTATCTGTCAACTGTGACGGTTCATATTTCATCTATGGACATATATTTATGAACAATACTGTGACAGTTCATATCACATCTATGGACATATAGTTTTGAACAATATAGTTACTGATCGATACCCCACATTTGCAGCTCAACCAACACTTTCTTTATAACGTCATGTTATCCCTTGTTGGGACATTGCACAGTCAGTTGTATACAGTGTATACAGTGTGTAACTGTCTAGGGGGTAATGTGGTGATCACGTGAACTAACCGTAATCTACGTCTTCACACACGAATACCATCGACTTTGGTTGGGGGAAAATATCCTGTCTATAGACAGGAGACTACCACCATCCAGTCCCCATCCGTAACCACAAGGGGAGTCACAAGTACGAGAGATGCAAAATAGATTTGTACAAAGAGGATATTCATAGAGTGTCCTTGCAGCAGTCAAGGAACAAATTAAAGATGTCACGCAGGAGACACTGTTATCCAAGGAGAGAAGAAAGCAAAATATTGAGAAGAATATCATCTTTAGTACCACGTTCACCCCTAACACCTCGAAGGTCGGACAATCCATTAAGTAACATTGGCACATTCTACTCTCGGATCCGAAACTGAAATTTGCCAAGGACACTAAACCCATAGTAGTATATAGACGCAACACTAATCTTAGAGATCTTTTGGTCATCTCAGATCCCGTTAAATGTTACACAGATGATGCTCGGAAGGCTACACACAAGCGATGCTTTCGGTGCCCGAATTGTAATGGAATGATAGCCACCAAAAAGTTTAACCACCCGCATGGCAGCCAGAAATATGATTAACCATCCTATCACGTGTACTACTACATATGTAGTGTACATGATAATCTGTCCATGTGGTCTATATTATGTGGGGAAGACCCAAGGGACTATCCGTGAAAGAATGGCCAACCATCAAGCTGCCATTAGACAGGTTCTAAAGAAAGGAGAATCTGAGCAACCAGTTGCACGTCACTGGCTGATAGCCAAGCATCCAGTAGCTGCAATCAGAGTGATACTCATTGACCACATTCCAAAATTAACACATGGGGGGGGGGGATAGAAATAAACTACTTCTTAGTAGAGAAGCAGATTGGATGTTTAGGCTGGATACCATACACCCTAAGGGACTTAATTCTCTGCCTGACTTTGGTGCATTGTCGAAATGTGCACTAGTAATGTCACTGTGGGATGGGGCACTGAGTGGTTACGGATGGGGACTGGATGGGGGTAGTCTCCCGTCTATAGACAAGATATTTACCCCCAACCAAAGTCGATGGTATTCGTGTGTGAAGACATAGATTACGGTTAGTTCACATGATCACCACATTACCCCCTAGACCATGGAAGAAGTTCCCCTTTCTCTACAAGTGACAGTTACACACTGTAAGCAACGGACTGTGCAATGTCCCAACAAGGGTTAACATGACGTTATAAAGAAAGTGTTGGTTGAGCTGAAAATGTGGGGTATCGATCAGTAACTA